>NC_138294.1:10446606-10466606 GCF_965601325.2 Salmo salar
GTTAGAGAGGAGGATAGAGTCAGTCATTTGCATCCCAAATGGCACCCTATTCCCCAGTGAGTGACCAGAGCCAATAGGTTAGAGGGTGCATTTGCGACGCATCCCTCATCTTTCAATTCTGTCAGTCAGTCAGATTTATATACACACTGTTTCCTTTCATCCACTGAAAGGGTGCAGTAAGTAAGAGTAAGTATCTCTCCAAATTAGGGAAGTGAGAGACCGGTCTTCACATTGTAAACAACCATTTGTGTTTCCAGCAGTCACCCAGTCTGTGCACTCTATAACAAGCTGAGAAAAAGTTATGAATGTGTGTGTGTGTGTGTGTGTGTGTGTGTGTGTGTGTGTGTGTGTGTGTGTGTGTGTGTGTGTGTGTGTGTGTGTGTGTGTGTGTGTGTGTGTGTGTGTGTGTGTGTGTGTGTGTGAGGGCTGCTTGGAAGGGAACATGCTGTCATGGCTGAGAGAGAGCCAAGCCTGTTTAAATTACCTTCTGGCTTCCAAGCCTCTCATCTGCAACCTGGCATTCACTACCACTTCTCTCTCTCTCTATCTCTCTGTCAAATTCACTCTCTTTCTCTTCAATGCTCTCTCTCTCTCCTTAACATATACTTTCTCTCTTTCTTTCTCTTGCTCTTTCACTCTCCTTTTATTTCTATCATCACATGTACATTACTTTCTCTCATTCTCTTTCTCACTCCCTCTCTGCTCTTTTCTCTCTCTCTCTCTCTCTCTGTCTCTCTTTTGTCTGGTTCTGTAAACTGAAAAGTATCTCTGCTCAAGACACTATTAACCTGGACTACTGTCACGTCTACTCCTGTCCCCTTCTCCGTCGTTCGACGTCTCCGGTCTACTAACCACCGGTCCTTGCAACCCATCACAATGCACTCTTGGCAACCTTCATTACTCACACCTGGCAACCTTCATTACTGACACCTGGCAACCTTCATTACGCAAACCTGTCAACCTTCTTTACCTACACCTGGCAACCTTCATTACTCACACCTGTCAACCTTCATTACTCACACCTGGCAACCTTCATTACTCACACCTGTCAACCCTCATTACACAAACCTGTCAACCTTCATTACTCACACCTGTCAACCCTCATTACACACACCTGGCAACCTTCATTAGTCACACCTGTCAACCTTCATTACTCACGCCTGTCAACCTTCATTACTCACACCTGGCAACCTTCATTACTCACACCTGTCAACCCTCATTACACAAACCTGGCAACCTTCATTACTCACACCTGTCAATCCTCATTACATACACCTGGCAACCTTCATTACTCACACCTGGCAACCTTCATTACTCACACCTGTCAACCCTCATTACTCACACCTGGCAACCTTCATTACTCACACATGTCAACCATCATTACACAAACCTGGCAACCTTCATTACTCACACCTGTCAACCCTCATTACACAAACCTGGCAACCTTCATTACTCACACCTGGCAACTCTCATTACTCACACCTGCCAACCCTCATTATGAACACCTGTCAAACTTCATTACCTACAGCTGGCAACCTTCATTACTCACACCTGTCAACCCTCATTACTCACACCTGGCAACCTTCATTACTCACACCTGTCAACTCTCATTACTCACACTTGTCAACCTTCATTACGTACACCTGGCAACCTTCATTACTCACACCTGTCAACCTTCATTACTCACACCTGGCAACCCTCATAACTCACACCTGACAAACTTCATTACTCACACCTGGCAACTCTCATTACTCACACCTGTCAACCTTCATTACTCACACCTGGCAACCTTCGTTACTCACACCTGGCAACCTTCATTACGCACACCTGGCAACCTTCATAACTCACACCTGCCAACCCTCATTATGAACACCTGGCAACCCTCATTACGCACACCTGGCAACCCTCATTACATGCACTTGGCAACCCTCATTATGGATACCTGGCAACCCTCATTATGCACACCTGGCAACCCTCATTACACACACCTGGTAACCTCATTAAGCAAACTTGGCAACCCTCATTACACACACTTGGCAACCCTCATTACACACACCTGGCAACCCTCATTACACACACCTGGCAACCCTCATTACACACACCTGGCAACCCTCATTACACACACCTGCACCTCATCATCAGTCACACCTGGACTCTATCACCTTCATGATTACTCCCCATAGTTACAGTCCTCTGTTGTTATGTCCCACAGGCGTTATTGACTCTGTCTCCATGTCTCGATGCTACTCCTGTTTATGGATTGGTTATTGTTCCTGTTCTATTAAACTCTCCCACTGCACCTGCTTCCTGATTCCCAGCATCTACGTTACAACTGCCAACGTTACTATACACATGTGGACTAGCAAGGTTACTATACACATGTGGACTAGCAAGGTTACTATACACATGTGGACTAGCAACGTTACTATACACATGTGGACTAGCAACGTTACTATACACATGTGGACTAGCAACGTTACTATACACATGTGGACTAGCAACGTTACTATACACATGTGGACTAGCAACGTTACTATATACATGTGGACTAGCAACGTTACTATATACATGTGGACTAGCAACGTTACTATACACATGTGGACTAGCAAGGTTACTATACACATGTGGACTAGCAACGTTACTATACACATGTGGACTAGCAACGTTACTATACACATGTGGACTAGCAACGTTACTATATACATGTGGACTAGCAACGTTACTATATACATGTGGACTAGCAACGTTACTATACACATGTGGACTAGCAAGGTTACTATACACATGTGGACTAGCAACGTTACTATACACATGTGGACTAGCAACGTTACTATACACATGTGGACTAGCAACGTTACTATATACATGTGGACTAGCAACGTTACTATATACATGTGGACTAGCAACGTTACTATACACATGTGGACTAGCAAGGTTACTATACACATGTGGACTAGCAACGTTACTATACACATGTGGACTAGCAAGGTTACTATACACATGTGGACTAGCAAGGTTACTATACACATGTGGACTAGCAACGTTACTATACACATGTGGACTGGCAACGTTACTATACACATGTGGACTAGCAAGGTTACTATACACATGTGGACTAGCAAGGTTACTATACACATGTGGACTAGCAACGTTACTATACACATGTGGACTAGCAACGTTACTATACACATGTGGACTAGCAACGTTACTATACACATGTGGACTAGCAACGTTACTATACACATGTGGACTAGCAACGTTACTATACACATGTGGACTAGCAACGTTACTATACACATGTGGACTAGCAACGTTACTATACACATGTGGACTAGCAAGGTTACTATACACATGTGGACTAGCAAGGTTACTATACACATGTGGACTAGCAACGTTACTATACACATGTGGACTAGCAACGTTACTATACACATGTGGACTAGCAACGTTACTATACACATGTGGACTAGCAAGGTTACTATACACATGTGGACTAGCAACGTTACTATACACATGTGGACTAGCAACGTTACTATACACATGTGGACTAGCAACGTTACTATGCACATGTGGACTAGCAACGTTACTATGCACATGTGGACTAGCAAGGTTACTATGCACATGTGGACTAGCAAGGTTACTATGCACATGTGGACTAGCAACGTTACTATACACATGTGGACTAGCAAGGTTACTATACACATGTGGACTAGCAACGTTACTATACACATGTGGACTAGCAAGGTTACTATGCACATGTGGACTAGCAACGTTACTATACACATGTGGACTAGCAACGTTACTATAAACATGTGGACTAGCAAGGTTACTATACACATGTGGACTAGCAACGTTACTATACACATGTGGACTAGCAACGTTCTATACACATTACTATACACATGTGGACTAGCAACGTTACTATACACATGTGGACTAGCAACATTACTATACACATGTGGACTAGCAACGTTACTATACACATGTGGACTAGCAAGGTTACTATACACATGTGGACTAGCAAGGTTACTATACACATGTGGACTAGCAACGTTACTATACACATGTGGACTAGCAACGTTACTATACACATGTGGACTAACAAGGTTACTATACACATGTGGACTAGCAACGTTACTATACACATGTGGACTAGCAACGTTACTATACACATGTGGACTAGCAACGTTACTATACACATGTGGACTAGCAACGTTACTATACACATGTGGACTAGCAACGTTACTATACACATGTGGACTAGCAAGGTTACTATACACATGTGGACTAGCAACGTTACTATACACATGTGGACTAGCAACGTTACTATACACATGTGGACTAGCAACGTTACTATACACATGTGGACTAGCAAGGTTACTATGCACATGTGGACTAGCAACGTTACTATACACATGTGGACTAGCAACGTTACTATAAACATGTGGACTAGCAAGGTTACTATACACATGTGGACTAGCAACGTTACTATACACATGTGGACTAGCAACGTTACTATACACATTACTATACACATGTGGACTAGCAACGTTACTATACACATGTGGACTAGCAACATTACTATACACATGTGGACTAGCAACGTTACTATACACATTACTATACACATGTGGACTAGCAACGTTACTATACACATGTGGACTAGCAACATTACTATACACATGTGGACTAGCAACGTTACTATACACATGTGGACTAGCAAGGTTACTATACACATGTGGACTAGCAAGGTTACTATACACATGTGGACTAGCAACGTTACTATACACATGTGGACTAGCAACGTTACTATACACATGTGGACTAGCAAGGTTACTATACACATGTGGACTAGCAACGTTACTATACACATGTGGACTAGCAACGTTACTATACACATGTGGACTAGCAACGTTACTATACACATGTGGACTAGCAAGGTTACTATGCACATGTGGACTAGCAACGTTACTATACACATGTGGACTAGCAACGTTACTATAAACATGTGGACTAGCAAGGTTACTATACACATGTGGACTAGCAACGTTACTATACACATGTGGACTAGCAACGTTACTATACACATTACTATACACATGTGGACTAGCAACGTTACTATACACATGTGGACTAGCAACATTACTATACACATGTGGACTAGCAACGTTACTATACACATGTGGACTAGCAAGGTTACTATACACATGTGGACTAGCAAGGTTACTATACACATGTGGACTAGCAACGTTACTATACACATGTGGACTAGCAACGTTACTATACACATGTTGACTAGCAACGTTACTATACACATGTGGACTAGCAACGTTACTATACACATGTGGACCAGCAAGGTAACTATACACATGTGGAAGGTTAAAGAAAGATGTTTAAGCCTTGAGACAATAGATTCATGGATTGTGTGTTCCATTCAGAGGGTGAATGGGCAAGACAAAAGATTAAAGAGCCTTTGAATGGGGTATGGTAGTAGGTGCCAGGCACACCGGTTTGTGTCAAGAACTGCAAAACTGCTGGGTTTATCACGTTCAGCAGTTTCCCATGTGTATCAAGAATGATCCACCACCCAAAGGACATCCTACCAACTTGACACGCCTGTGGGAAGCATTGGAGTCAACTTAGGAGAGCATCCCTGTGGAACGCTTTCAACACCTTGTAGAGTCCATGTCCTGACGAATTGAGACTGTTCTGAGGGCAAAAATGGGTGCAACTCAATATTAGGAAGGTGTTCCCAATGTTCTGTACACTCAGTGTTCACACACACACACACACACACACACACACACACACACACACAACACACACACACACACACACACACACACACACACACACACACACACACACACACACACACACACACACACACACACACACACACACACACACACACACACACACATATACTGAAACACACGTGTCTCGTTCCTCCTCAGTAACCTATCCACAACTAACATCATGTTTTCTTCACTCTCAAGCCAACTAATAGACCAGACCTTGTCTTAAAGCCAAGTCCTCTTTTAGTAGGATCACCCAACCCTCATCCAAATACCACTACAGCCCTGTGTGTGTGTGTGTGTGTGTGTGTGTGTGTGTGTGTGTGTGTGTGTGTGTGTGTGTGTGTGTGTGTGTGTGTGTGTGTGTGTGTGTGTGTGTGTGTGTGTGTGTGTGTGTGTGTGTGTGTGTGTGTTTGTGTTTGTTACACCACTAATAACCCTCATGTGTTTGTCCTTCAGTGTAATGGGTCCCATAAATCATATCATATTCTCTTAAGAGATTCTCCACGCGCCTACACACACACACACACACACACTCTCTCTCTCTCCGTCTCACACACACACACACACACACTCCTCATTCCTCTCAAGGACCCTGATGACTCCTGTTGATTGGCCCTAGTCATCTGGAGGAAGTGTTGTAGTTGATGTGTTACTGAAGAAGTGTGTTTTATGCTTTGACTTTTATATATAGACATGTATTTATTTATTCATACTTTGATTGATGACCATTTTACCTCTTTGATTTACCTCGACTGTGAAGGTGTTTTGAACTTTTTCTTTTGATGTTAGATGTGTTTTGGTTGTTATTGTTTTACTGTGTAATACAGGAAATAACTTGTTGTGCAGATTATCATGGTTGCTATGGACCCGGTGTTAGATCTTGGGGATTCGGCTAAAAATTCGGCCATAAATTATAAATGTAAAAAAAACGGTTGCACCTAAAAACGTATTCAGTCCAACGAATGTTGAATCTAACGGTCCTCTTGTGGATGTTATAGTCTCGTTTCAAACGGACATTAAGAATTTCATCTAGCTGGGGGCCAAAAATGATCTAAAAACTAAATTGCTAACGATCCTGTTAAAATAATCACATACGAGGTTCTCGGTAACGGCCCGAATGAGTCATGACAAGAGGCGGGGGAGTGTGTTGTGTACCTCCAATCAAGTTGATTTGTGGAGTTTTATCGACATTGGTCTCATGTTGGTTTAGATGTGATGTTCGGAAGCTTTCACTCAACCCAATCATCAACATATGCTTATATTTATAGAGCGTCATCTGGGATGCCGTTTACAATGGTGATGCTTCATGCTCAACTCAAGAGTAATGAATTATGATTAAGAGCTAGACCCCCTTTTTTAATTGGTTCATGCAGGATCTCACTGATAGATCACCAGGGTATTGTCTGTGAAAATGGTCATACGGTCCACCCAATGATTCTAGTCTGACACTGAACTCATTCGTTCTGTCAAGGAGGACAGCTTGAGACAACCTCTAGAAACCCCTGTCTTCCACCTCACCTCACAGGAGGACAGCTTGAGACAACCTCTAGAAACCCCTGTCCTCCACCTCACCTCACAGGAGGACAGTTTGGGACAACACTAGAAACCCCTGTCCTCTACCTCACCTCACAGGAGGACAGGTTGAGACAACACTAGAAACCCCTGTCCTCTACCTCACCTCACAGGAGGACAGGTTGAGACAACACTAGAAACCCCTGTCCTCTACCTCCCCGTCACAGGAGGACAGGTTGAGACAACACTAGAAACCCCTGTCCTCTACCTCACCTCACAGGAGGACAGGTTGAGACAACACTAGAAACCCCTGTCCTCTACCTCACCTCACAGGAGGACAGGTTGAGACAACACTAGAAACCCCTGTCCTCTACCTCACCTCACCATCTGGACCCTTTCCACATGGACAACCTTTATTCTGGACTTCCTTACCGGTGTTTAGTGATCATAAAACCATCATTAACACTGTCACTAAACTTGTCTCCTGTTCTTGTTTGCTATGTGTGTGTGTGTGTGTGTGTGTGTGTGTGTGTGTGTGTGTGTGTGTGTGTGTGTGTGTGTGTGTGTGTGTGTGTGTGTGTGTGTGTGTGTGTGTGTGTGTGTGTGTGTGTGTGTGTGTGTGTGTGTGTGCCTATAAATAAAGTGTGAATTTTATTCCTGTCTACTGCTTGTCATTTTCAGTCCTCTTACCAGGACTCTGGGACAGCTGCACCTAAATATCGGCTCCTCTTTTGGAGTCCATCACCATATTGTGTCTCTCTATTGGAGTCCAGCACCAAATGGTGTCTCTCTATTGGAGTCCACCACCAAATGGTGTCTCTCTATTGGAGTCCACCACCAAATGGTGTCTCTCTATTGGAGTCCATCACCAAATGGTGTCTCTCTATTGGAGTCCAGCACCAAATGGTGTCTCTATTGGAGTCCACCACCAAATGGTGTCTCTCTTTCTCTGTGTTCATAGAGAGTTTGTCTGTGAAAATGGTGATACTGTGTTCTGAACCCAGGTATGAGGTTGTTAGAGTTTTGTTTTTCAGAGCTAGATGGATAGCCTCCAGCAGATGCTGAACTACTCCTGGGTAATGTTGAGGAAAAAACTGGAGGTAAGCTGCGGTGGACACACACATTTCTCCCAAACAGGCTAGTGAAGGTCAAGCTACCGAGACCTATACTTCCGCTGCAATACACACACACACACTAACCATGTTTACCGCTCTACCCCCACATCTCTTTGGATGTGGAACATCAAAGCGGAGGTGATTCGGCCTGCGTAGAGAAGCCTTCTCCATCGCAGGTGTGTGCAAGCATGTGTGTGTGTGTGTGTGTGTGTGTGTGTGTGTGTGTGTGTGTGTGTGTGTGTGTGTGTGTGTGTGTGTGCAGGCGTTTTGTGTGTGTGTGTGTGTGTGTGTGTGTGTGTGTGTGTGTGTGTGTGTGTGTGTGTGTGTGTGTGTGTGTGTGTGTGTGTGTGTGCAGGCGTTTTGTGTGTGTGTGTGTGTGTGTGTCTACCTGAAGCGTGTCACCACAGCAGGGTGAGGATTGGTTTAATACTATTCAGCACAGAGCCAAGGGATAGCTTCACTGCATTAAACAGTATGGGAAAGGAGGTTTAGCCTTTCAAGCTGTAAAGGTTGGACTACTATGAGGATGGAGAGAAGAGAAGAGAGTGAGGAAGGGAGAGGGAGAGAAGAGAGGGATAAGGAAATGAGAGAGAGAGTGAGAGAGGGAGGATGGAGAGAGAGAGAGAGAGAGAGAGAGAGAGAGAGAGATGGAGAAAGGGAGAGAGAGAGAGATGGAGAAAGGGAGAGAGAGAGAGAGAGAGGGAGAGCGAGAGAGAGGGATAGAGGGAGAAAAGGAGAGTATGGACGTGTTGTGTTAGCTTTGGGTTTCAATTATTCATATGGGTATCTCTCGCTTTGTTGTCATGCGGAAACCTTGTTAAGGCTTATGTGGGTGTGTATGCGTGTGTGTGTCTGAAGCATATGTGTGATGCAGGTTCAGGATGCAGGAATGCACTTTCTGCGTGCAGATGTTTCAGTTACAGTAATAGAGAAGAACAACAAAAGTTGTTAAATACAAAATAAAAATAAGAGTTATAGGAAAGACACCAAGAGAAGACAAAATTACTATTTACACACTAGTCATACATACATATTCATATTTATATATACAGTTAAATTAGAACACCAGACAAAAAGGTCACGGCGAGGTCACAAGGAAGTAGTCATATGCATAAACACTTGTCTTCGTTGTTGTTATTTATCCTCCCTGCTGTTCCTCTATTGTTCTCCCTGCAGCTTCCCCGTCTCTACACACACACAAACACACAGGCAACATCTGAACATCTGAAACATCAAATATTAACACCAAGCACCAACATTTAGTACAGCAGTAACTGTAAATGAAGCACAGTGTAGTATAACATCTTGTTGTGCTGTATATAGTATATCATCTTGTTGTACTGTATATAGTATATCACCATGTTGTACTATATACAGTATATCACCAGGTTGTACTGTACATAGTATATCATCTTGTTGTACTGTATATATTTTATCACCATGTTGTATTATATACAGTATATCACCATGTTGTACTGTACATAGTATATCACCATGTTGTAATGTATATAGTATATCATCATGTTGTACTGTATATAGTATATATCCATGTTGTACTGTATATAGTATATTACCATGTTGTACTATATACAGTATATCACCATGTTGTACTGTATATAGTATATATCCATGTTGTACTGTACATAGTATATCACCATGTTGTACTGTACATAGTATATCATCTTGTTGTACTGTATATAGTATATCACCATGTTGTACAATATACCGTATATCACCATGTTGTACTGTACATAGTATATCACCATGTTGTAATGTATATAGTATATCATCATGTTGTACTGTATATAGTATATCATCTTGTTGTACTGTACTGTATATAGTTTATCTTCATGTTGTACTGTACATAGTATATCATCTTGTTGTACTGTATATATTTTATCACCATGTTGTAGTATATACAGTATATCACCATGTTGTACTGTACATAGTATATCACCATGTTGTAATGTATATAGTATATCATCGTGTTGTACTGTATATAGTATATATCCATGTTGTACTGTACTGTATATAGTTTATCATCATGCTGTACTGTATATAGTATATCATCTTGTTGTACTGTATATAGTATATCACCATGTTGTACTATATACAGTATATCACCATGTTGTACTGTACATAGTATATCACCATGTTGTAATGTATATAGTATATCATCTTGTTGTACTGTATATAGTATATCATCATGTTGTACTGTATATAGTATATCATCTTGTTGTACTGTATATAGTATATCATCATGTTGTACTGTATATAGTATATCATCATGTTGTAATGTATATAGTATATCATCATGTTGTACTGTATATAGTATATCATCATGTTGTACTGTACTGAATATAGTATAGCATCATGTCGTACTGTATATAGTATAGCATCATGTTGTGCTGTATATAGTATATCACCATGTTGTACTGTATATAGTATAGCATCATGTTGTACTGTATATAGTATATATCCATGTTGTACTGTACTGTATATAGTATATCACCATGTTGTACTGTATATAGTATATCATCATGTTGTACTGTGTATAATATATCATCATGTTGTACTGTACTGTATATAGTATATCACCATGTTGTACTGTATATAGTATATCATCATGTTGTACTGTATATAGTATATCATCATGTTGTACTGTATATAGTATATATCCATGTTGTACTGTACTGCATATAGTATATCATCATGTTGTACTATATACAGTATATCATCATGTTGTCCTGTGTATAGTATGTGATCATGTTGTACTGTTTATAGTATATCATCATGTTGTACTGTATATAGTATAGCATCATGTTGTACTGTACTGTATATAGTATATCATCATGTTGTACTGTATACAGTATATCACTTTGCTGTGTATAGAATATTATCATGTTGTGGATGTGCTTTGTCCTATATCTTGTACGGTAGATAGTGTATTTTAGTCATAATGTCCATATGCTTAGTTAGCTGAAAGGACATAATATCAGTCTATGTGTTATGAGACTGCTAACGAGAGAGAGAGAGAGAGAGAGAGAGAGAGAGAGAGAGAGAGAGAGAGAGAGAGAGAGAGAGAGAGAGAGAGAGAGAGAGAGAGTTGAGGCAGTGATGAAATATAGTTTTTGAATCCTATTTTGAATGTTGCCACGTTATTTAACCTTCTCCAGGCTACCTCCAGCTGTTCACTCTCTCTCTTTATCTATCCATAGCTCTCACTCTCTTTCTTTCTCTGCCCAAGAAGTCTTGCACTAATCCACTCGGAGCTAGTTGACTGACAAACTTAATTAGCTGGAGCAGAGAGAATCCGTGGGGAAAAGAACATAGAAAAAAGACAGGTGTATTCTCTGTGTTAAGAACACGTGGGGAGTGGGGGATAGGAGAGAGGAGAGGAGGGGGGAGCGGATGAAAGAGGAGAGAGGGGAGTGGAGGAGGGAGCGGATGAAAGAGGAGAGAGAAGAAGAAATGGAGAGAGAGAGGTGAGAGAGAAACAGCGCAAGAGAGAGTAAGGTGAAGGTGAGATTGAAAGATGGAGAGAGAGAGAGATCTCATCACCCCAATACACAGAAGTGGAGACAAATTTGACTCCAACAACTTAAATGGGATATGTGTCAAAAGCAACCTTGGGAAAATCCTATGCGTTACTATTAACAGAAGACTTGTACATTTCCTCAAGTAAAAACAATGTCAAATTGGCTTTTTACCAAATTACCATACGACAGACCACGTATTCACCCTGCACACCCTAATTGACAAACAAACAAACCAAAACATAGGCAAACTCTTCTCATGCTTTGTTGAGTTCAAAAAAGCTTTTGACTCAATTTGGCATGAGGGTCTGCTATACAAATTGATGGAAGCAGTGTTGGGGGAAAAACATATGACATTATAAAATCTATGGATACCAAAATTTGCAAAAAACCACATTTCTCACCAACCAATAATTTACAAAATGACCTGAAAATACCTGACCACCGTGACTGACCCAAACTTAAGGAAAGCTTTGACTGCAGTGGTTCCTCTAAAAGTTGCGAGCTTACACTTACTTAGAGGTGCCCAGCATCACGGCTTCATTGCTCCAGACCACTGCAAGGGGGAGTTAGAGCACTCATTATGCATTTGGGTCCCAAGGTTTTTATATGACCAATCATATCGAGTGGTTTACGAATTTGACGCGAAATTTCCGTCGCTGGTGACTTTCTTCAGCAAAGACGGCTGACAAAATATTATGGTGGAAGCAAGTGTAAGTAATTATAATGTCATAATGAGTCAAGCAAAAAATGTACAATTGAGAGGAATATGTTAGTTAATATGGAGAAAAACGTTTGTACATATTTTTTGTCATAAAGTTAATTTACGAAAATTGCTCTTATGCCTCATTTAGCTGGATTAGATGGCACCACCCAAGTCAATGGGTGCAATAACATTAAACCTCTTGAGGATACAATCCCGATAACGGGATTGGTTGGACAACAACCAGTAGCACGGCGCGATATTCAAAACCAAATAAACTCAAAATTAAAATTCAAGTATTATACGGCATTTTAAAGATACTCTACTCGTTAATCCAATCACATTGTCCGATTTCAAAAAGGCTTTACGGTGAAAGCAAAACATTAGATTATTTTAGCATAGCACCTCAGCAAAAAAAAAAAAGCAATTTTCCAAGCACGATAGCCATCACAAAACCAGATATACAGCTAAAATTAAGCACTAACCTTTGACAATCTTCATCAGATGACACTCCTAGGACATCATGTTAGATAATACATGCATTTTTTGTTTGATCAAGTTTATATTTATATCCAAAAACCCAATTTTTACATTGACGCGTGACGTTCAGAAAATGTTTTCTCCCCATAACTTTTGGTGAATAGGCACATTTAATTTACAGAATAACTCATAAACGTTGAAATAATGTATAACAATTATTTAAAGAATTAGAGATAATCTACTCCTTTATGCAACCACTTTGTCAGATTTCAAAATAACGTTACGGAAAAAGCACATTGTTCAATATTCTGAGTACAGAACTTAGCCTTCAATGCTAAGCTATACAGTTAGCCTACAAAATCTCTAACAATATGTTCGAAATATTTACTTACCTTTGCTGATCTTCGGCGCAATGCACTCGGATGGGCACCCACTTCCACAAGAAATTTTCATTTGTTCTGCAAAGTCCATCATTTATGTCCAAATACGTCCGTTTTGTTGACCCATCCAGAACACGTTACAATGCTATGTGGCGTGGACGCAAATCCATAGACAAAATGTTCAAAGTTCCATTACCGTTTGTAGAAACACGTCAAACGATGTTTACAATCAACCCTTTAGGGTATTTTTTTACGTAAAATTGCGATAATTTTACAACCGGGCAATAGCTATTCATCCCAGAAGAAAAATATAAAAACTATGAAGTCACGTGCACATGCATCATAAGACACTTCTCCTCAGACTGGCCAATGATTGACTGAGCCAAAATGATCTGCCCGGTAACAGCTGACGGTTGAAACCAGTTCCTAAAGATTGTTGACAGCCAATGGAAGAGTTAGGAGGTGCAACGTAAATCCTATGTCACTGTAGTTTTTCAAGGGATTCAAAACAAAAACTACATTTCTTATTTCTCCCACTTCTTGATACATTTTTTCTCAGGTTTCTTGCCTGCCATATGAGTTCTGTTATACTCACAGACACCATTCAAACAGTTTTAGAAACGTCAGAGTGTTTTCTATTCAAATCTAGTAATACTATGCATATTATATTTTCTGGGCCAGAGTAGTAACCTGTTTAAATTGGGTACATTTTTCATCCGGTCGTGAAAATACTGCCCCCTAGCCCCTAGCAACCAGGGTTTTTCTATTCTTTTGTTTTCTAGTTAGAGAGTGCTAGCTATTGTTATGACATGAGTATGAAATTGTAATTCGTGTTGTTTAATGTTTTAGGGACTCCAGCAAACCAGGCTGTCGTCTTGTGAAACAGTGGACGTAAAGAATCTAGCTAGCTAAAGCATTTACTGCAAATTAAATGTACAATTGTGTTAGCTTGCCTTGCTTATATTTGCCATGCAATGCAGCTGAAGTAACATAGCTAGCTAACTGTTTATTTGCTTATGCTGTTGGAGGATAAAATAACTGTATGCCTATGGATGTGTAGCTAGCTACAGTATGTAGCCGATCTGTGTATGGACTCTAAAACGTTTGGTATGATTGTTAGTTCAGAACCTATGAACCTCAGCTGTCATAGTTGTTGTATCAACTTCAAGTCTGAAAGGCATTAATGAAGCCTATGAATTGAGTAGAATATAATACCTTTATTGTGCCAAGGATGCAAGTCCTACATACACATGTACTGTAGTTATTACCACACATGAGATTCCCACATTGTAGCCTGTACATTGAATATATTCACTGTTCATGTTCTCTTCCTTGGCAAATAAAGGTGTGGTTCAGGTATGGAATCTCTGTGAGACATTGTTTTTTCAGTCATATCCAATACCAGCTGTATCAAACTCCATTCTGTGAATGATGCTGTGTCTGCATGTATGTATTACAATTATACACTTCAACAGTGTTTACCACTCCTGCTCCTGGGACATCAATGATTACACATTGTAACTATGCAATAGACTAGAAACATGATTAAAGTAAAGGCAAATTTGTAATTCATAAATACTGAAAAAAATAAACAATACACTACACTTCCTATGCATATCTAACTCCATCTGCATTCATCTGAGGACACAGGATAGGTGTAGTATTTCAATGAGATACTTAAATTCAACCAGTGGAGAATGTGAAACACTATTGAAAGAAGTTCATTATCCAGGTGTTATAAATACATAATACATGCATTACACATATTATAATTGTAATATTATATTAGAAATGCAAGTTCAATCTGTACTTCAATGAACATATGGTGTGCATTATTAAAAAAAAGAGGAACAAAGAGGAGGTGGGGAGTGTAACGGTTGTCGTCTGGAATGGAGGACCAAAACGCAGCAGGAATGTGGATGCTCATCTTGTATTTTATTTTAAACCAAGAAAACACCAAAATAACAAAATGAAGAACGAACGATCAACAAAACAGTCTTGTCAGGCTCACACACGCAAAACAAGAAACAATCTCCCACAAACACTAAACCAAACACATACCCATATATAGGACTTCCAATCAGAGGCAACGAGAAAACACCTGCCTCCAATTGAGAGTCCAACCCCAATAAACCAAACATAGAAATACAAAAGACCAGAGACTACATAGAAATACAAACATAGAACATTACCCAAAAACCCGGAAATAATAAATCAAACGTCCTACTAAATAAACCACCACCCCGAACCACATAAAACAAATACCCTCTGCCATGTCCTGACGAAACTACAATAACAAATAACCCTTATACTGGTCAGGACGTGACAGGGAGAGAGGTGTAGAAGACAGAAAAGGAGAGGTAAAACAGAGGAACAGGGAAGACACTATATGATTAATGCATTACAGTGCAACCCTAATATTCTCTCAGTTCATTACAATTACATAGTGTCTCCAGCAGTGTCTCCTAACCAGCCTTGGGCTCCCAATCGGCCCAAAGGTTATCTTAAGAGCGGGTGAGGTGGCGATGACGGGACTGGCTTCCTCTCTCACATCAAAACACACCTGCAGACGAGAGACAGATGGATAGAGAGAGAGCATGATTAAGCCTTGTTTTTTTATTCTAACACG
Organism: Salmo salar; assembly: GCF_965601325.2. Lineage (NCBI taxonomy): Eukaryota > Metazoa > Chordata > Actinopteri > Salmoniformes > Salmonidae > Salmo > Salmo salar. Next base: position 10,462,763 of record NC_138294.1, read on the forward strand.
GTCATCATAATCAACAGGAGGTGAAAAGTAAAACTGACCTTGGATCATTAACTCTGGGACTACTACATCTCTATCTGTATTTCAATGTAAAGCATCTCTTTAATAACACTTCCTGTTGACCCGACCAAGTGACCTCTCACCTATGATCAAGCTGTGCCCTCTGTGTCAGTTCAGATGCAGGAGGGGTTCACCAAAACAGCTGATATAACCTAGAGGATTTAGGGAGAAGGGGGAGAGGGATGAAGTGAAGGAGAGAGACTGTTATTGAGAAAATAAAGTACTTAAAGTGGCTGTGTTCAACAGGAATCTGTATGTGTGTGTAGTCTCACCTGGTGTCCACAATAAGTGGCTACAGAGTACTTTATGCTGAAAAACAGACACGTGAGGACAAACAACAGAAGATAATGTCATTACTAGACTTTTACATAACCAGATCACAAATGAATACATAAATACCACTTGAAGCTTGATCATGACTTCATCATTTGAATCCGTTGTGTAGTGCTAAGGTAACAGCATGTGAGGTGTCAGGTTCTCCTCAGTACTTAAAGGGTGATTAGTCCAACTCTCTGTGAAACGCTGCAGACCTGCCTGCAGACGAGGTAGGAACACATATCCCACACAGAAGAGATGGATAGAATTTGACAGGTCAAGGTAGCCTTCTTCCTCCAAACTGTGCAGCAAGTTGTAGTACTGACATGTCACAGCACTCCAAACATCTCTCCATAAGCGTTCCATTCTAACAGAGAGAAAGACAATGTTTTGTATTGGGGGGGACCTAATCTCTGTGGTCCTGTGGTGTTCCTCCATGAATAGTGAACACTGAGGTGGGTCTGAGGTTATAGAAATGCAACTTGTGTGTGCCTTTGTGAATGGTTACTGACTGCATGTGACGCAGACACCTATCGGAGTGTACCTGAAACATTTAAATATAGAGGGCTATGTGTCTCACCACTTGGTTATTTCAAGGCTAACGCCCAGGGTGGCTGACAATTAGATAACGTGCAGTATGACACAACTTTTAAAGGAGTTTTAAAGGAGTTGTACAGACTCAGTGAGCATAGCCTTGCTGGTGACAAAGGCCGCCGTAGGCAGACCTGGCTCTCAAGAGATCACAGGCTATGTGCACACTGCCCACAAAATGAGGTGGAAACTGAGCTGCACTTCCTAACCTCCTGCCAAATGTATGACTATATTAGAGACACATATTTCCCTCAGATTACACAAACTCACAACGAACTCAAAAACAAATCCAATTTAAAAAAAAAACTCCCATATCTGTTTGGTGAAATACCACAGTGTGCCATCCCTGCAGCAATATTTGTGACCTGTTGCCACAAGAAAAGGGCAACCAGTGAAGAAACAACACCATTTGTACCTTAACTATTTGCACATCGCTACAACACTTCATATAGACATAATATGACATTTGAAATGTCTTTATTTTTGGGGAGCTTTTGTGCGTGTAATGTTTATTGTTCTCTTTTTATTGTTTATTTCACTTTTGTTTATTATCTATTTCACTTGCTTTGGCAATGTTAACATATGTTTCCCATGCCAATAAAGCCCTTGATTTGAATTGAGAGAATGAGAGAGAGAAAGATTGAAAGAGAGAGAGAGCGTGTGTGTGAGTTTAATATTTATGAAAAGGAAACATATTAACTGTAGGAGAGATTGATGAGGTCAGACCATCCCTAGATTGATGAGGTCGGATCATCCATAGATTGATGAGGTCGGATCATTCATAGATTGACATGGTCAAAATGTCCAGAGATGGATGAGGTCAGACAGTCCAAGGATTGATGAGGTCAGACTGTCCATAGATTGATGAGTGGTCAGACTGTCCATAGATTGATGAGTGGTCAGACTGTCCATAGATTAATGAGGTCAGACTGTCCACAGATTGATGAGGTCAGACTGTCCATAGATTGATGAGTGGTCAGACTGTCCATAGATTGATGAGTGGTCAGACTGTCCATAGATTGATGAGGTCAGACTGTCCATAGATTGATGAGTGGTCAGACTGTCCATAGATTGATGAGTGGTCAGACTGTCCATAGATTGATGAGTGTTCAGACTGTCCATAGATTGATGAGTGGTCAGACTGTCCATAGATTGATGAGTGTTCAGACTGTCCATAGATTGATGAGTGGTCAGACTGTCCTTAGATTGATGAGGTCAGACTGTCCATAGATTGATGAGGTCAGACTGTCCATAGATTGATGAGGTCAGACTGTCCATAGATTGATGAGGTCAGACTGTCCATAGATTGATGAGGTCAGACTGTCCATAGATTGATGAGTGGTCAGACTGTCCACAGATTGATGAGGTCAGACTGTCCATAGAATGATGAGTGGTCAGACTGTCCATAGATTGATGAGTGGTCAGACTGTCCATAGATTGATGAGGTCAGACTGTCCATAGATTGATGAGGTCAGACCGTCCATACAAGATTTTGGTTACGGTCGATAGTTTATGAATATGACAAAAATAAAGTGATGAGCTCTGAGATAAAAGTCTGCCTCTCTTGGCTCCCGTCTGAGCTAGATTAATGACTGGACATGTACGTAAACTCATTTCAGAATAAGGCCGGAGAATTCAATCAATGATGTCTAGCTAGGCCTAGAGGAGCCTAAGGAAAGAGGAGCGATACATGTGTTGTCAGTGAGGTTTTAAACTAACCTGTGTGTGTGTGTGTGTGTGTTTATGTGCGTGTGTGTGTGTGTCTAAGCCTATGAATGATTCATTCAAAACCGATCCATCAGCAGATAGTTTAGTATAATAATTAGCTGTCAAAATCTCAACTGTAGGATTGACACAAAAATCCATGAGCTGTAAAAAATATCATCTCTGCGTTATATGTTAATCCCACCTTTCATTGGTTGGGACAGACGGGAGCCATTTCTCTTTGTCGTCCCAGACATCGATTCATTGATGGTCTCAGTCCTGGCTGTGTGAACACCTCAGATCAGCGGCAGGGTGTGTACGTGTCATTTAGCATAGGCTTCTGTTTCCTTCAAAGCACTATGATTTCTACTCACAGAATAAGTGACAATACAACTTTGCAGTTGGTGAACAAGCGACAATACAATTCAATACCAATACAATACAATACAATTCAATACCAATACAATTCAATACCAATACAATACAATACAATACAATTCAATACCAATACAATACAATACAATTCAATACCAATACAATTCAATACCAATACAATACAATTCGATACCAATACAAAACAATTAAATACAAATACCAATACAATACGATACAAATACGTTAAAATAGTATAAAATACAATTCCAATCCAAATTCCTTTACCAATACCAATACAATTCAATATAATACCAATACAATACCAATATAATACAATACAGTACCAATACAAAATCAATACAATACAATTCAATACCATTACCAATACAATAACAATACCAATACATTCAACTACTACACTGCGTGCACAATTATTAGGCAAATTGTATTCCTCGGGATTCATTTTATTGTTGAACAAACACAATGCTCTCAGTCAATCCAAAATGTTACTGAACCTCAAACCTGAATGTTTAATTAACAAAGGAAAGTTAGTTTTGTCTTTCTCTGGGAAATATATAAGTATGCACAATTATTAGGTAACTATTAGTGTGCAGAATTATTAGGCAACTAAATTACAAAAATAATTTATCTCAACTCACTTGTTTATTCTCAATTTTTAGAGTAAGTGTAACAGATAAATTATCCAAAATGACAATTATATAACATTTTTGGCCTTTCAAAAATATTCAGTGACCAATATAGCCACCCTTATTTTCAATAACTGCCATGAGCCTTCCATCCA
>NC_138294.1:10476606-10486606 GCF_965601325.2 Salmo salar
AGAAGTGTTAGAGAGAGAGATAGATGTACATTGTTAGAAGAAGAGGTAGAGAGATAGGGGATGAAGTAGAGAGAAGAGGTAGAGAGATAGGGGATGAAGTAGAGAGAAGAGGTAGAGAGAGAGGGGGATGAAGTAGAGAGAAGTGGTAGAGAGAGAGAGGGGGATGAAGTAGAGAGAAGTGTTAGAGAGAGAGATAGATGTACATAGTTAGAAGAAGAGGTAGATAGAGAGGGGGATGAAGTAGAGAGAAGAGGTAGAGAGAGAGGGGATGAAGTAGAGAGAAGAGGTAGAGAGAGAGGGGGATGAAGTAGAGAGAAGAGGTAGAGAGAGAGGGGGATGAAGTAGAGAGAAGTGGTAGAGAGAGAGAGGGGAGTGATGTAGAGAGGAGAGGTAGAGAGAGAGAGGGGGATGATGTAGAGAGGAGAGGTAGAGAGAGAGGGGGATGAAGTAGAGAGAAGTGGTAGAGAGAGAGGGGATGAAGTAGAGAGAAGTGGTAGAGAGAGAGGGGATGAAGTAGAGAGAAGAGGTAGAGAGAGAGGGGGATGAAGTAGAGAGAAGAGGTAGAGAGAGAGGGGGATGAAGTAGAGAGAAGTGGTAGAGAGAGAGAGGGGAGTGATGTAGAGAGGAGAGGTAGAGAGAGAGAGGGGGATGATGTAGAGAGGAGAGGTAGAGAGAGAGGGGGATGAAGTAGAGAGAAGTGGTAGAGAGATAGGGGATGAAGTAGAGAGAAGAGGTAGAGAGAGAGGGGGATGAAGTAGAGAGAAGTGGTAGAGAGAGAGAGGGGAGTGATGTAGAGAGGAGAGGTAGAGAGAGAGAGGGGGATGATGTAGAGAGGAGAGGTAGAGAGAGAGGGGGATGAAGTAGAGAGAAGTGGTAGAGAGAGAGGGGGATGATGTAGAGAGGAGAGGTAGAGAGAGAGGGGGATGAAGTAGAGAGAAGAGGTAGAGAGAGAGGGGGATGAAGTAGAGAGAAGTGGTAGAGAGAGAGGGGGATGATGTAGAGAGGAGAGTTAGAGAGAGATAGATGTACATAGTTAGAAGAAGAGGTAGAGCTGTGTGGGTGCATGTGTGTGTGTGTGTTGGTGTATGTGTTGGTGTGTGTGTGTGTGTCTGTGTGGTGTGTGTGTGTGTGTGTGTGTGTGTGTGTGTGTGTGTGTGTGTGTGTGTGTGTGTGTGTGTGTGTGTGTGTGTGTGTGTGTGTGTGTGTGTGTGTGTGTGTGTGTTTGAATTTCCATTTTAACTGGATAGCTGGCACAGTTTAAATTCCTCTCCCCTGTCACTGTATTGTGCAATTCACTGTATGTCTTCACACTTAGGACGTGCTTGTCTGCCTGTGTCTTGGTGTGTCTTGATGTCTCTTGATGTGTCTTGATGTCTTGATGTTTCTTGGTGTGTCTTGATGTGTTTTGAAGTCTTGATGTCTTGATATGTATTGATGTCTTGATGTCTTGATGTGTTTTGATGTGTATTGATGTATTGATGTTTCTTGGTGTGTCTTGATGTCTTGATGTGTCTTGATGTCTTGACGTCTTGATGTGTATTGATGTGTATTGATGTCTTGATGTGTATTGATGTCTTGATGTTTCTTGGTGTGTCTTGATGTGTTTTGATGTCTTGATGTGTATTGATGCCTGGATGTGTTTTGATGTGTATTGATGTGTCTTGATATGTATCAATGTGCATTGATGTCTTGAAGTGTATTGATGTCTTGATGTCTTAATGTCTTGATGTCTTGATGTGTATTGATGTCTTGATGTCTTGATGTCTTCATGTGTATTGATGTGTATTGATGTCTTGATGTGTATTGATGTCTTGATGTCTTGATGTGTCTTGATGTCTTGACGTGTATTGATGTGTATTGATGTCTTGATGTGTCTTTATGTCTTGATGTCTTGATGTCTTGACGTCTTGATGTGTATTGATGTGTATTGATTTCTTGATGTCTTGATGTCTTGATGTGTATTGATGTGTATTGATGTCTTGATGTGTAGTGATGTCTTTATATGTATTGATGTCTTGATGTGTATTGATGTATTGATGTCTTGATGTGTATTGATGTATTGATGTCTTGATATGTATTGATGTCTTGATGTTTCTTTATGTCTTGATGTGTCTTGATGTGTCTTGGTGTGTATTGATGTATTGATGTGTCTTTATGTCTTGATGTGTATTGACATCTTGATGTGTATTGATGTATTGCTGTCTAGATGTGTCTTGATGTTTTGATGTGTATTGATGTCTTGATGTGTATTGATGTCTTGATGTGTATTGATGTGTTTTGATGTGTTTTGATATGTATTGATGTCTTGATGTCTTGATGTGTATTGATGTCTTGATGTGTATTGATGTATTGATATGTATTGATGTATTGCTCTTTTGATGTGTATTGATGCCTTGATGTGTATTGATGTCTTGATGTCTTGATGTGTATTGACGTCTTGATGTGTATTGATGTCTTGATGTGTATTGATATCTTGATATCTTGATGAGTCTTGGTGTGTCTTGATGTGTTTTGATGTCTTGATGTGTTTTGATGTGTATTGATGTATTGATGTGTCTTGATGTGTTTTGATGTCTTGATGTGTATTGATGCCTTGATGTGTTTTGATGTGTTATGATGTCTTGATGTGTATTGATGCATTGATGTGTTTTGATGTGTATTGATGTCTTGATGTGTATTGCTGTCTTGATGTGTCTTGAAATCTTGATGAGTCTTGGCGTGTCTTGATGTGTTTTGATGTGTTTTGATGCCTTGATGTGTTTTGATGTGTATTGATGTCTTGACGTGTATTGATGTATTGCTGTCTTGATGTGTATTGATGTCTTGGTGTGTATTGATGTCTTGATGTGTATTGATGTCTTGATGTGTATTGATATCTTGGTGAGTCTTGGTGTGTCTTGATGTGTTTTGATGTCTTGATGTGTTTTGATGCGTATTGATGTCTTGATGCATTTTGATGTGTATTGATGTTTTGATGTGTTTTGATGTGCATTGATGTCTTGATGAGTTTTGATGTGTATTGATGTCTTGATGTGTCTTGGTGTGTTTTGATGTGTATTGATGTTTTGATGTGTTTTGATGTGCATTGATGTCTTGATGAGTTTTGATGTGTATTGATGTCTTGATGTGTCTTGATGTGTTTTGATGTGTATTGATGTCTTGATGTGTCTTGATGTGTTTCGATGTGTATTGATGTCTTGAAGTGTTTAACTAGTGTTCCTCCCAGAGGATCTCCCTGTGTGTCTCAGTCTGTGTGTCTGTGTTCCAGACTGACGAGTCCATATACTAGTGAAACAGAAACATGCTCACACACACACACACACACACACACCACACACACACACACACACACACACACACACACACACACACACACACACACACACACACACACACACACACACACACACACACACACACACAGTGTGAGGGAATCATGCATAAGAACAACAGTGTGTGGAACAGGGACATGTCAACCCATCAGAGAAGAGGAGGTGTCTGTGGCGTTTAAAATGCATCCTTTATTCAAAACAGGCTTTTCAACTCAAAGGGCTCTCGCACAAACACACAGACAGACAAGCACGTATTAAGTTTGGAGACACACTGTGTCGTGTGTGTGTGTGTGTGTGTGTGTGTGTGTGTGTGTGTGTGTGTGTGTGTGTGTGTGTGTGTGTGTGTGTGTGTGTGTGTGTGTGTGTGTGTGTGTGTGTGTGCATACAAGCCTTTTCATACATGCATCTTTTGTAAATGTATCTGCTCTTTCCAAGTAGCAGTTGAAGACCGACCCAGACAGGCTGGTAATTGTTCAGGAGAAGATGTCCTTTGTCCTCTCTAAAGTGTCTTTACAATGATAAATAATGATATATAGAAAATACAGGAAATCACGTTTCTACTGCACTGCCCTTTTAATAATGGTTAATAATGAGGGTATTGAGCCAAATGTCAAATTAAATGATAAAGCTTTAAAATGGGGTTCCCGAGTGCCACAGTGATCTAAGGCACTTCGTCTCAGTGCAAGAGGCGTACAGTACAGTCCCTGGTTCAATTCCAGGCTGTATCACACCCGGCCGTGATTGGGAGTCCCATAGGGCTGCGCACAATTGGCCCAGCATCATCCGGGTTTGGCCGGGGTCGGCCGTCATTGTAAATAATAATTTCTTCTTGACTGACTTGGTAAACAAAGGTTCAATAATAAACCAACGGTGTTCTGGTGCAGTTACATGTCTCTAATTTAACAAGGACTAATCTATTGGTCAATGACGGTCATTTGTTTTGAATTAGATATTATTAAACCAACGTTTAAATACAAACCACCACAGCGACTGCCATTTGCTGACGACATTTCTTCTGCATTGGTAAAGTAAGAGTTAAATGACGATGTAATTCCTGAATAAGACTGTCCATAGGTGAAAGGATTGTGCTTTAGCATTCTCCCTGTAGGTCCTGGACTCTGTCTGTGGGATGGTAAAGTAGCCTTTAAACAGTTAACTGTGGTATCTGTCATTCCTTATTCTACATGCCCCTAGTGATCAGAACGCACAATGAAAAGCCCATTAGACTTGTTCTGGGGACATTTTGACAGAGAATAGATCTAGGAGTAAATAGAAGTCTAAGTAGAATGTGAATTCTAGGATTTGGATTGGTGCGCCGCTGTTCTGAGAATGTTAGTGTAAGCAGAAATGAAAGTAAAGAGCAATGGATTAACGCTGCCTTCAAAAGCTCCTGTGGAAATACAAAGTGAGAGATAGCAACCTGAAAACCCTCCCAGGTCACATTTCCAGGTGGGGAAGATAGAGATCATGTTTTACACCTCAGCTTACAACTTGTGATGTTTCATCAATGACATTTCTCCTTTTTCTACCCAAACGATCATGAAGTAAATACATTTTCAGACTTATAAATGTGTATAATGCAGCCAATGGGATCGTATTGTCAACATTAAGCAAGCTAGCTAACTTTATCAATAGCAATGTTAGCAAGCTCATTTAGCTAGCTAAAATCTTATTGGTTGAAGATCCTTCCCCCCTCCCTCCCTCCCTCCCTCCCTCCCTCCCTCCCTCCCTCCCTCCCTCCCTCCCTCCCTCCCTCCCTCCCTCCCTCCCTCCCTCCCTCCCTCCCTCCCTCTTCTTCTCTCTCTATTTCCAGCATGTTAATTATACACCTACATCGCTCAGGAGACATTCCAATTTGTGTTCATCATCGTTCAAACGCATCATCATTATCTCAAAACAACAACCAAAGAAAAGTACTTTGCAGAATCAGCCGTCGCTGTCGTGCGCTATGAAGGTCTAAATTATCCAACCACACAGCAGAAACAAGAGCAGAGTCTTCACTCATGTGTTTCTGCATTCTTTCATGTTCATTTCTTGTTTTTCTCAAAATTAGCCAGTGATTCTGACAAAACATCTTCATTTAGAAAACCAATATATCCTCAGGGGGGAAGAGCATGTTCTTTAAAGGGGCAATCTGGGAGTGGTAGGTCTATTTTTTGGTTTGTTTTAAATGAATGGTGTATAGCCATTGGTAATTGAAGAATAAAGCACCATCCCTCAGCAGTTTACCAAAACAAGTGGCAGGTTGACAGTTCTTTTTAGTTTATTCTCAGATTGTCCCTTTAACGGTTAAAAAGAGATATGTTTTAACACATTTGGTTTGATTGCTTGTTGGAGAGTGGAGTGACCTCCAACTACCATTCACAGCATGACGTACACTACATGGGCAAGAAGAACCTCTCTCTGTGTGTGTGTGTGTGTGTGTGTGTGTGTGTGTGTGTGTGTGTGTGTGTGTGTGTGTGTGTGTGTGTGTGTGTGTGTGTGTGTGTGTGGTGTGTGTGTGTGGGTATGATTATCAAGCAGACCGGTCAGAATCAGAGCCGTCCGGAGTGCCGTTAGTAATACAGGCATTCTGGGAATGATCAAAGAATTCCAGCTGAGCTCCAACCACCCCGGGATTTACTGACCTCCTGAAGACGGAGGGAGAGAATTAAGAAGGAGGATGACGGAAGAAGGAGTGTGGAGATGAAATATACAGGGGTTATAAAAGAATGAAAGGAAAAGAGAGGGAGGGAGGGAGGGAGGGAGGGAGGGAGGGAGGGAGGGAGGGAGGGAGGGAGGGAGGGAGGGAGGGAGGGAGGGAGGGAGGGAGGGAGGGAGGGAGGGAGGGAGGCAGGGAGGGAGGGAGGGAGGGAGAATGAAAAGGGAGTGTGAGAGAGAATAGAGAGAGAGAATATGATTGAGAACAGAGAGATAATATGAGAGAGAGAAGAGGTAGAGAGAAAATTAGAGAGTGGTAACAGAGAGAGAGAGAATATAAGAGAGGGAGAACAGAGAGAGAGAATTTGAAAGAGAGAGAGAACAGAGAGATAGAGAATATGAGAGAGAGAGAACAGAGAGAGAGAACAGAGAGAGGGAGAACAGAGAGAGAATTTGAGAGGGAGAACAGAGATATAGAGAATATGAGAGAGAGAGAACAGAGAGATAGAGAATATGAGAGAGAACAGAGAGAGAGACTATGAGAGAGAGATAATATGAGAGAGGGAGAACAGAGAGAGAGATAACATGAAAGAAAGAGAGAACAGAGAGATAGAGAATATGAGAGAGAGAGAACAGAGAGAGATAATATGAGAGAGGGAGAACAGAGAGAGAGATAATATGAGAGAGGGAGAACAGAGAGAGAGATAATATTAGAGAAGGAGAACAGAGAGAGAGATAATATGAAAGAGAGAGAACAGAGAGATAGAGAATATGAGAGAGAACAGAGAGAGAGACTATGAGAGAGAGGGAGAACAGAGAGAGAGATAATATGAGAGGGAGAGAGATGGTGAGATGAGGACCGTAGGCTATCTAGAAAGATTCTGAAAAGGAGAGATGATTTACTCTCCCTCCCTCCATTCTTCTCTTCTTCCACCTGTCTTTTGACACTCTTTACCTCATTCTACCGCTCTTTCTCTCTCCTGTCTTTTACCTCCTATGCCCCCCTTCTCTCGCTTTTTATTTGTCTCTTCCTGTCCATGTTTCTCCTTTTGACTTTCTATACCTCCCCTTCCCCCTCTCCATTTCTATCTGTCTCTCCCTCTCTCCCATTCTCATTCTCTCTCCCCCTCTCCCTTACTCCCTCACTCCCCCTCTCTCTCTCTGTCTCTCTCTGTCTCATCATCATGATAGCAGTAGTCTACTCTCAGCTGAACAGTGATTCATAATCATGTGAAATGGCCCAGTGTCAAGCCCCACTCTGCTCTGGCTGATACCAATGGTCCTTCCCTCCATATTCTCTCCACTCTCTTTGTTCTCTCAGTCTTCCTCCTCTCTCAATCTTTCTCCTCTCTCTGTCTTTCTCCTCTCTCTCAGTCTTTCTCCTCTCTCTCAGTCTTTCTCCTCTCTCAGTCTTTCTCCTCTCTCTCTCCCTCTCTCAGTCTTTCTCCTCTCTCAGTCTTTCTCCTCTCTCAATCTTTCTCCTCTCTCTGTCTTTCTCCTCTCTCTCAGTCTTTCTCCTCTCTCTCAGTCTTTCTCCTCTCTCAGTCTTTCTCCTCTCTCTCTCCCTCTCTCAGTCTTTCTCCTCTCTCAGTCTTTCTCCTCTCTCAGTCTTTCTCCTCTCTCTCAGTCTTTTGCTTCTCTCTCAGTCTTTCTCCTCTCTCAGTCTTTCTCCTCTCTCTCAGTCTTTCTCCTCTCTCTCAGTCTTTTGCTTCTCTCTCAGTCTTTCTCCTCTCTCTCTCCCTCTCTCAGTCTTTCTCCTCTCTCAGTCTTTCTCCTCTCTCAGTCTTTCTCCTCTCTCAGTCTTTCTCCTCTCTCTGTCTTTTGCTTCTCTCTCAGTCTTTCTCCTCTCTCTCTCTCTCTGTCTCTCTCTTCTCCTCTCTCTCCTCTTTCTCTCAGTCTTTCTCCTCTCTCTCCTCTTTCTCTCTCAGTCTTTCTCCTCTCTCTCCTCTTTCTCTCTCAGTCTTTCTCCTCTCTCTCAGTCTTTCTCTCTCTCTCAGTCTCTCTCAGTCTTTCTCTCTCTCTCAGTCTTTCTCTCTCTCAGTCTCTCTCAGTCTTTCTCTCTCAGTCTCTCTCAGTCTCTCTCAGTCTCTCTCTCTCTCTCTCTCTCTCTCTCCTCTCTCTCTCTCTCTCCTCTCTCTCTCTCTCTCTCTCTCTCTCGCTCTCTCTCTCTCTATGTCTCTGTTCCACATCCTCATAGCCATCTAGCTCTACAGTTAGTTCAACCAAATATTGAGCATCTGATCTGTTTAATTTATGTGGTATGTTTTGGAATATGCCTTTAATTAACTTCTATCGTCTCTGTATTACCATACCGCACATCATGTTCTGGAATCTAACACATACCCTCTATTGGAATGGCTCATGAATAGCTCAGGAGACAATTTCACAAAACAGGAGTTGAATCACCAAATCAAAAAGGCAGGATGCAGTGCATCAAGGTTGTCACACATTAGAACACCAAGTTAAATAGAATATATACATATAATACTTCATCAATGGAATCTCCACCCACACCTAATGGGCATCCCAAATGACAGGCTATTCCCTATCGGCCCTGGTCAAAAGTAGTGCACTAAAATAGAGAATAGGGTGCCATTTTGGGACTCCGGCCTATACACCCACTGACTGACTGAAGAGAGGGTGGAGCACCTCTCTGTGTCATAAACATATGATTTAGATATGGTATTCATGGGCTAAGTAACACACAGACACATGAACAGACCCGTGGACAAATAGGGCTCTACCTGTGCAGAGAAAATGACCCTTTGTCCTTCCAATCTCCAAAGTGTGATTTTGGGTGGTGGTATAATTTCCACCCAAATGTTTTTATATATATATTGTCATTGTTGTACGGAACACACTGCCCGCAAGTCGTCATCAAGGTCGCCACCCCCACCCCCACCCCGTCCGTTGGTTGCGCCTTGTTGAGCTCCCCAGTATGAGATGCATGCGCGCTCAGCCTTGTTGAGTTCTCCTGTATGGGCCACATGCATGCTCAGCCTTGTTGAGCTTCCCTGTATGGGGCTCATGCGCTCTCAGCCTTGTTGAGTTCCCCTGTATGGGGCTCATGCGCACTCAGCCTTGTTGAGCTCCCCTGTATGGGGCTCATGCGCGCTCAGCCTTGTTGAGCTCCCATGTATGGGGCCCATGTGCGCTCAGCCTTGTTGAGCTCCCCTGTATGGGGCCCATTCGCGCTCAGCCTTGTTGAGCTCCCATGTATGAGGCTCATGTGCGCTCAGCCTTGTTGAGCTCCCCTGTATGTGGCTCATGCTCGCTCAGCCTTGTTGAGCTCCCCTGTATGTGGCTCATGTGTGCTCAGCCTTGTTGAGCTTCCCTGTATGGGGCTCATGTGCGCTCAGCCTTGTTGAGTTCCCCTGTATGGGGCTCATGCGCGCTCAGCCTTGTTGAGTTCCCCTGTATGAGGCTCATGCGCGCTCAGCCTTGTTGAGTTCCCCTGTATGAGGCTCATGCGCGCACAGTATCCAAACATGCACGGATTGAGCCATGCGGTCACCGGTTTAGAGTGTGTAACTAGCTGCTAGATGCACTATTGTAAAGTGGTTGTAAAGTGGTTGTTCCACTGGATATCATAAGGTGAATCCACCAATTTGTAAGTCACTCTGGATAAGAGCGTCTGCTAAATGACTTAAAATGTAAATGTAAATTCTACCCAGGTGAAACATACACAGTACTGCCACAGCAGCAGAACATCTGATTAACACCTGATTTATCCTACATGGTCATCAATATTGGGTCTGGTTGGCTGATACGCTCAGCAGAAAGACATAGAGAGGTAATTCAACAGGCAGTCAAAGAAATGGAGCTAGCTAACTACCAGATTTACATCAGTCATCAAAACAATCAGCTGATAGCCCAGCACTCTTTCCCCAATGTCAACCATGTCTTCAGACACTGTTACTAGCTTGTCCTACAATGTGTGATGATGACTGAGGACGTTGTTGCAGAAGTAAATAGGCTCAAACACGTCACATGTTCACTACAGAGCCTCATGATGTGTCTTATTATAG
>NC_138294.1:10511606-10541606 GCF_965601325.2 Salmo salar
GTGGCTGCATGCGGATGTATTGAGTGTGTGTGGCTGCATGCGGATGTATCTGAGTGTGTGTGGCTGCATGCGGATGTATTGAGTGTGTGTGGCTGCATGGGGATGTATTGAGTGTGTGTGGCTGCATGTGGATGTATCTGAGTGTGTGTGGCTGCATGCGGATATATTGAGTGTGTGTGGCTGCATGTGGATGTATTGAGTGTGTGTGGCTGCATGCAGATGTATTGAGTGTGTGTGGCTGCATGCGGATGTATTAAGTGTGTGTGGCTGCAGGCGGATGTATTGAGTGTGTGTGGCTGCATGCGGATGTATTGAGTGTGTGTGGCTGCATGCGGATGTATCTGAGTGTGTGTGGCTGCATGCGGATGTATTGAGTGTGTGTGGCTGCATGCGGATGTATTGAGTGTGTGTGGCTGCATGCGGATGTATCTGAGTGTGTGTGGCTGCATGCGGATGTATCTGAGTGTGTGTGGCTGCATGCGGATGTATTGAGTGTGTGTGGCTGCATGCGGATATATTGAGTGTGTGTGGCTGCATGGGGATGTATTGAGTGTGTGTGGCTGCATGCAGATGTATTGAGTGTGTGTGGCTGCATGCGGATGTATCTGAGTGTGTGTGTGTACGTTTGTGTCTGTGTTTAAATATAGAGCAGCCCAGCTCTGTAGAAAGGCTATGTGTTTTCTTAAGGAGCGATGTGTACAGTCCTTGGATGCTCCCCATCTAGTGCACTACTCCTGTCCTATCGGCCCTGGTCAAAGGTACCACGATATTTAGGGAACAGGGTGCCGTTTGGAACATACCCTGTGTTTTCCCTCAGAAGCAGTCCTTCTCTCGCTCCATATAGCTAAAGTTAGCCATGCTGCAGATGGAAACAGAGGGAGAGATAGGGTTAAGACTGGTAAAGTTAGCCATGCTACAGATGGAAACAGAGGGAGAGATAGGGTTAAGAGTGGTAAAGTTAGCCATGCTACAGATGGAAACAGAGGGAGAGACAGGGTTAAGAGTGGTAAAGTTAGCCATGCTGCAGATGGAAACAGAGGGAGAGACAGGGTTAAGAGTGGTAAAGTTAGCCATGCTGCAGATGGAAACAGAGGGAGAGACAGGGTTAAGAGTGGTAAAGTTAGCCATGCTACAGATGGAAACAGAGGGAGAGACAGGGTTAAGAGTGGTAAAGTTAGCCATGCTACAGATGGAAACAGAGGGAGAGACAGGGTTAAGAGTGGTAAAGTTAGCCATGCTACAGATGGAAACAGAGGGAGAGACAGGGTTGAGAGTGGTAAAGTTAGCCATGCTGCAGATGGAAACAGAGGGAGAGATAGGGTTAAGAGTGGTAAAGTTAGCCATGCTACAGATGGAAACAGAGGGAGAGACAGGGTTAAGAGTGGTAAAGTTAGCCATGCTGCAGATGGAAACAGAGGGAGAGACAGGGTTAAGAGTGGTAAAGTTAGCCATGCTACAGATGGAAACAGAGGGGAGACAGGGTTAAGAGTGGTAAAGTTAGCCATGCTACAGATGGAAACAGAGGGGAGACAGGGTTAAGAGTGGTAAAGTTAGCCATGCTACAGATGGAGGCAGAGGGCGAGACAGGGTTAAGAGTGGTAAAGTTAGCCATGCTGCAGATGGAAACAGAGGGAGAGACAGGGTTAAGAGTGGTAAAGTTAGCCTTGCTGCAGATGGAAACAGAGGGAGAGACATGGGTTAAGAGTGGTAAAGTTAGCCATGCTACAGATGGAAACAGAGGGAGAGACAGGGTTAAGAGTGGTAAAGTTAGCCATGCTACAGATGGAAACAGAGGGAGAGACAGGGTTAAGAGTGGTAAAGTTAGCCATGCTACAGATGGAAACAGAGGGAGAGACAGGGTTAAGAGTGGTAAAGTTAGCCATGCTACAGATGGAGGCAGAGGGAGAGACAGGGTTAAGAGTGGTAAAGTTAGCCATGCTACAGATGGAGGCAGAGGGAGAGACAGGGTTAAGAGTGGTAAAGTTAGCCATGCTACAGATGGAAACAGAGGGAGAGACAGGGTTAAGAGTGGTAAAGTTAGCCATGCTGCAGATGGAAACAGAGGGAGAGACAGGGTTAAGAGTGGTAAAGTTAGCCATGCTACAGATGGAGGCAGAGGGAGAGACAGGGTTAAGAGTGGTAAAGTTAGCCATGCTACAGATGGAGGCATCTGTAGCATGGCTACAGATGCCTCACTCCTCCCTCTCTACTCCCTCTGCTCTCTACTCCCTCATCTGTAGCATGGCTACAGATGCCTCACTCCTCCCTCTCTCCTCCCTCTCCTCCCTCCTCTCTTGCTCCTCCCTCTCCTCCCTCTCTCTTTCCTCCCTCTCTCCTCCCTCTCCTCCCTCTCCTCTCTCTCTCCTCCCTCTCTCCTCCCTCTGTCCTCCCTCTCTCCTCCCCCTCCTCCCTCTCTCCTCCTTCTCTCCTCTCTCCCTTCTCTCTCTCCTCCCTCTCTCCTCCCTCTGTCCTCCCTCTGTCCTCCCTCTCCTCCCTCTCCTCCATTTTTCCTCCCTCTCTCCTCTCTCTCCTCCCTTTCTCCTCCCTCTCTCCTCACTCTCCTCCCTCTCCACCCTCTCTCCCCCCCTCTCTCCCCCCTCTCCTCCCTCTCCACCCTCTCTCCTCCCTCTCCTCCCTCTCTCCTCCCTCTCTCCTCCCTCTCTCCTCCCTCTCTACTCCCTCCCACTCTTAGACATCCTCTAGAAATGACCATCTACCATCTAAAATAACTGTGTGTGTGTGTGTGTGTGTGTGTGTGTGTGTGTGTGTGTGTGTGTGTGTGTGTGTGTGTGTGTGTGTGTGTGTGTGTGTGTGTGTGTAAGTGTAAGTGTGCGTGTGTGTGCGTGTGTGTCTGTGTATTTTCAGAACTGTATATAACCACACACTTGTCATAGATAACATTTGGAGAGACTTACAAAAAAATCATATCAGAAAGAAGCAAAGAACTGAGTGTATATATGTTGAATAGTGAAAATAGTGTATATATGTTGTATAATGAAGATAGTGTATACATGTTGTATAGTGAAAATAGTGTATATATGTTGTATAGTGAAGATAGTGTATATATGTTGTATAGTGAAGATAGTGTATATATGTTGTATAGTGAAGATAGTGTATATATGTTGTATAGTGAAGATAGAGTATATATGTTGTATAATGAAGATAGTGTATATATGTTGTATAGTGAAGATAGTGTATATATGTTGTATAATGTAGATAGTGTATATATATATGTTGTATATTGTAGATAGTGTATATATATGTTGTATAATGAAGATAGTGTATATATGTTGTATAATGTAGATAGTGTATATATGTTGTATAATGAATATAGTGTATATATGTTGTATAATGTAGATAGTGTATATATGTTGTATAATGAAGATAGTGTATATATGTTGTATAATGAAGATAGTGTATATATGTTGTATAATGTAGAGAGTGTATATATGTTGTATAGTGAAGATAGTGTATATATGTTGTATAATGTAGATAGTGTATATATGTTGTATAGTGAAGATAGTGTATATATGTTGTATAATGAAGATAGTGTATATATGTTGTATAATGAAGATAGTGTATATATGTTGTATAATGAAGATAGTGTATATATGTTGTATAATGTAGATAGTGTATATATGTTGTATAGTGAAGATAGTGTATATATGTTGTATAATGAAGATAGTGTATATATGTTGTATAGTGAAGATAGTGTACATATGTTGTATAGTGAAGATAGTGTATATATGTTGTATAATGTAGATAGTGTATATATGTTGTATAATGAAGATAGTGTATATATGTTGTATAATGAAGATAGTGTATATATGTTGTATAGTGAAAATAGTGTATATATGTTGTATAGTGAAGATAGTGTATATATGTTGTATAGTGAAGATAGTGTATATATGTTGTATAGTGAAGATAGTGTATATATGTTGTATAGTGAAGATAGTGTATATATGTTGTATAATGAAGATAGTGTATATATGTTGTATAGTGAAGATAGTGTATATATGTTGTATAATGTAGATAGTGTATATATATTTGTTGTATATTGTAGATAGTGTATATATATGTTGTATAATGAAGATAGTGTATATATGTTGTATAATGTAGATAGTGTATATATGTTGTATAATGAATATAGTGTATATATGTTGTATAGTGAAGATAGTGTATATATGTTGTATAATGAAGATAGTGTATATATGTTGTATATTGTAGATAGTGTATATATGTTGTATAATGTAGATAGTGTATATATGTTGTATAGTGAAGATAGTGTATATATGTTGTATAATGTAGATAGTGTATATATGTTGTATAGTGAAGATAGTGTATATATGTTGTATATTGTAGATAGTGTATATATGTTGTATAATGTAGATAGTGTATATATGTTGTATAATAAAGATAGTGTATATATGTTGTATAATGAAGATAGTGTATATATGTTGTATAATGAAGATAGTGTATATATGTTGTATAATGTAGATAGTGTATATATGTTGCATAGTGAAGATAGTGTATATATGTTGTATAATGTAGATAGTGTATATATGTTGTATAGTGAAGATAGTGTATATATGTTGTATAATGAAGATAGTGTATATATGTTGTATAATGAAGATAGTGTATATATGTTGTATAATGAAGATAGTGTATATATGTTGTATAATGTAGATAGTGTATATATGTTGTATAGTGAAGATAGTGTATATATGTAGTATAATGAAGATAGTGTATATATGTTGTATAGTGAAGATAGTGTATATATGTTGTATAGTGAAGATAGTGTATATATGTTGTATAATGTAGATAGTGTATATATGTTGTATAATGAAGATAGTGTATATATGTTGTATAATGAAGATAGTGTATATATGTTGTATAGTGAAAATAGTGTATATATGTTGTATAGTGAAGATAGTGTATATATGTTGTATAGTGAAGATAGTGTATATATGTTGTATAGTGAAGATAGTGTATATATGTTGTATAATGAAGATAGTGTATATATGTTGTATAATGAAGATAGTGTATGTATGTTGTATAGTGAAGATAGTGTATATATGTTGTATAGTGAAAATAGTGTATATATGTTGTATAGTGAAGATAGTGTATATATGTTGTATAATGAAGATAGTGTATACATGTTGTATAGTGAAGATAGTGTATATATGTTGTATAATGAAGATAGTGTATATATGTTGTATAATGTAGATAGTGTATATATGTTGTATAGTGAAGATAGTGTATATATGTTGTATAATGAAGATAGTGTATATATGTTGTATAGTGAAGATAGTGTATATATGTTGTATAATGTAGATAGTGTATATATATGTTGTATAATGAAGATAGTGTATATATGTTGAATAATGTAGATAGTGTATATATGTTGTATAATGAATATAGTGTATATATGTTGTATAGTGAAGATAGTGTATATATGTTGTATAATGAAGATAGTGTATATATGTTGTATATTGTAGATAGTGTATATATGTTGTATAATGTAGATAGTGTATATATGTTGTATAGTGAAGATAGTGTATATATGTTGTATAATGTAGATAGTGTATATATGTTGTATAGTGAAGATAGTGTATATATGTTGTATATTGAAGATAGTGTATATATGTTGTATAATGTAGATAGTGTATATATGTTGTATAGTGAAGATAGTGTATATATGTTGTATATTGTAGATAGTGTATATATGTTGTATAATGTAGATAGTGTATATATGTTGTATAATGATGATAGTGTATATATGTTGTATAATGAAGATAGTGTATATATGTTGTATAATGTAGATAGTGTATATATGTTGTATAGTGAAGATAGTGTATATATGTTGTATAATGAAGATAGTGTATATATGTTGTATAGTGAAGATAGTGTATATATGTTGTATAGTGAAGATAGTGTATATATGTTGTATAATGTAGATAGTGTATATATTTTGTATAATGAAGATAGTGTATATATGTTGTATAATGAAGATAGTGTATATATGTTGTATAGTGAAAATAGTGTATATATGTTGTATAGTGAAGATAGTGTATATATGTTGTATAGTGAAGATAGTGTATATATGTTGTATAGTGAAGATAGTGTATATATGTTGTATAGTGAAGATAGTGTATATATGTTGTATAATGAAGATAGTGTATATATGTTGTATAGTGAAGATAGTGTATATATGTTGTATAATGTAGATAGTGTATATATATATGTTGTATATTGTAGATAGTGTATATATATGTTGTATAATGAAGATAGTGTATATATGTTGTATAATGTAGATAGTGTATATATGTTGTATAATGAATATAGTGTATATATGTTGTATAGTGAAGATAGTGTATATATGTTGTATAATGAAGATAGTGTATATATGTTGTATAATGAAGATAGTGTATATATGTTGTATATTGTAGATAGTGTATATATGTTGTATAATGTAGATAGTGTATATATGTTGTATAGTGAAGATAGTGTATATATGTTGTATAATGTAGATAGTGTATATATGTTGTATAGTGAAGAGAGTGTATATATGTTGTATATTGTAGATAGTGTATATATGTTGTATAATGTAGATAGTGTATATATGTTGTATAATAAAGATAGTGTATATATGTTGTATAATGAAGATAGTGTATATATGTTGTATAATGAAGATAGTGTATATATGTTGTATAATGTAGATAGTGTATATTGATGTTGTATAGTGAAGATAGTGTATATATGTTGTATAATGTAGATAGTGTATATATGTTGTATAGTGAAGATAGTGTATATATGTTGTATAATGAAGATAGTGTATATATGTTGTATAATGAAGATAGTGTATATATGTTGTATAATGAAGATAGTGTATATATGTTGTATAATGTAGATAGTGTATATATGTTGTATAGTGAAGATAGTGTATATATGTAGTATAATGAAGATAGTGTATATATGTTGTATAGTGAAGATAGTGTATATATGTTGTATAGTGAAGATAGTGTATATATGTTGTATAATGTAGATAGTGTATATATGTTGTATAATGAAGATAGTGTATATATGTTGTATAATGAAGATAGTGTATATATGTTGTATAGTGAAAATAGTGTATATATGTTGTATAGTGAAGATAGTGTATATATGTTGTATAGTGAAGATAGTGTATATATGTTGTATAGTGAAGATAGTATATATATGTTGTATAGTGAAGATAGTGTATATATGTTGTATAGTGAAGATAGTGTATATATGTTGTATAATGAAGATAGTGTATATATGTTGTATAGTGAAGATAGTGTATATATGTTGTATAATGTAGATAGTGTATATATATATGTTGTATATTGTAGATAGTGTATATATATGTTGTATAATGAAGATAGTGTATATATGTTGTATAATGTAGATAGTGTATATATGTTGTATAATGAATATAGTGTATATATGTTGTATAGTGAAGATAGTGTATATATGTTGTATAATGAAGATAGTGTATATATGTTGTATATTGTAGATAGTGTATATATGTTGTATAATGTAGATAGTGTATATATGTTGTATAGTGAAGATAGTGTATATATGTTGTATAATGTAGATAGTGTATATATGTTGTATAGTGAAGATAGTGTATATATGTTGTATATTGTAGATAGTGTATATATGTTGTATAATGTAGATAGTGTATATATGTTGTATAATAAAGATAGTGTATATATGTTGTATAATGAAGATAGTGTATATATGTTGTATAATGAAGATAGTGTATATATGTTGTATAATGAAGATAGTGTATATATGTTGTATAGTGAAGATAGTGTATATATGTTGTATAATGTAGATAGTGTATATATATATGTTGTATATTGTAGATAGTGTATATATATGTTGTATAATGAAGATAGTGTATATATGTTGTATAATGTAGATAGTGTATATATGTTGTATAATGAATATAGTGTATATATGTTGTATAGTGAAGATAGTGTATATATGTTGTATAATGAAGATAGTGTATATATGTTGTATATTGTAGATAGTGTATATATGTTGTATAATGTAGATAGTGTATATATTTTGTATAGTGAAGATAGTGTATATATGTTGTATAATGTAGATAGTGTATATATGTTGTATAGTGAAGATAGTGTATATATGTTGTATATTGTAGATAGTGTATATATGTTGTATAATGTAGATAGTGTATATATGTTGTATAATAAAGATAGTGTATATATGTTGTATAATTAAGATAGTGTATATATGTTGTATAATGAAGATAGTGTATATATGTTGTATAATGTAGATAGTGTATATATGTTGTATAGTGAAGATAGTGTATATATGTTGTATAATGTAGATAGTGTATATATGTTGTATTGTGAAGATAGTGTATATATGTTGTATAATGAAGATAGTGTATATATGTTGTATAATGAAGATAGTGTATATATGTTGTATAATGTAGATAGTGTATATATGTTGTATAGTGAAGATAGTGTATATATGTAGTATAATGAAGATAGTGTATATATGTTGTATAGTGAAGATAGTGTATATATGTTGTATAGTGAAGATAGTGTATATATGTTGTATAATGTAGATAGTGTATATATGTTGTATAATGAAGATAGTGTATATATGTTGTATAATGAAGATAGTGTATATATGTTGTATAGTGAAAATAGTGTATATATGTTGTATAGTGAAGATAGTGTATATATGTTGTATAGTGAAGATA
Organism: Salmo salar; assembly: GCF_965601325.2. Taxonomy (NCBI): domain Eukaryota; kingdom Metazoa; phylum Chordata; class Actinopteri; order Salmoniformes; family Salmonidae; genus Salmo; species Salmo salar. The sequence continues at coordinate 10,520,368 of NC_138294.1, forward strand.
GTGTATATATGTTGTATAGTGAAGATAGTGTATATATGTTGTATAATGAAGATAGTGTATATATGTTGTATAATGAAGATAGTGTATATATGTTGTATAGTGAAGATAGTGTATATATGTTGTATAGTGAAAATAGTGTATATATGTTGTATAGTGAAGATAGTGTATATATGTTGTATAATGAAGATAGTGTATACATGTTGTATAGTGAAGATAGTGTATATATGTTGTATAATGAAGATAGTGTATATATGCTGTATAATGTAGATAGTGTATATATGTTGTATAGTGAAGATAGTGTATATATGTTGTATAATGAAGATAGTGTATACATGTTGTATAGTGAAGATAGTGTATATATGTTGTATAATGAAGATAGTGTATATATGCTGTATAATGTAGATAGTGTATATATGTTGTATAGTGAAGATAGTGTATATATGTTGTATAATGAAGATAGTGTATATATGTTGTATAGTGAAGATAGTGTATATATGTTGTATAATGTAGATAGTGTATATATATGTTGTATATTGTAGATAGTGTATATATATGTTGTATAATGAAGATAGTGTATATATGTTGTATAATGTAGATAGTGTATATATGTTGTATACTGAATATAGTGTATATATGTTGTATAGTGAAGATAGTGTATATATGTTGTATAATGTAGATAGTGTATATATGTTGTATAGTGAAGATAGTGTATATATGTTGTATAATGTAGATAGTGTATATATGTTGTATAGTGAAGATAGTGTATATATGTTGTATATTGAAGATAGTGTATATATGTTGTATAATGTAGATAGTGTATATATGTTGTATAGTGAAGATAGTGTATATATGTTGTATATTGTAGATGGTGTATATATGTTGTATAATGTAGATAGTGTATATATGTTGTATAATAAAGATAGTGTATATATGTTGTATAGTGAAGATACTGTATATATGTTGTATAATGAAGATAGTGTATATATGTTGTATAATGTAGATAGTGTATATATGTTGTATAGTGAAGATAGTGTATATATGTTGTATAGTGAAGATAGTGTATATATGTTGTATAATGAAGATAGTGTATATATGTTGTATAATGAAGATAGTGTATATATGTTGTATAATGTAGATAGTGTATATATGTTGTATAATGAAGATAGTGTATATATGTTGTATAATGAAGATAGTGTATATATGTTGTATAGTGAAGATAGTGTATATATGTTGTATAATGTAGATAGTGTATATATGTTGTATAATGTAGATAGTGTATATATGTTGTATAATGAAGATAGTGTATATATGTTGCATAGTGAAGATAGTGTATATATGTTGTATAATGAAGATAGTGTATATATGTTTTATAATGTAGATAGTGTATATATGTTGTATAATGAAGATAGTGTATATATGTTGTATAATGAAGATAGTGTATATATGTTGTATAGTGAAGATAGTGTATATATGTTGTATAATGAAGATAGTGTATATATGTTGTATAATGTAGATAGTGTATATATGTTGTATAGTGAAGATAGTGTATATATGTTGTATAATGAAGATAGTGTATATATGTTGTATAGTGAAGATAGTGTATATATGTTGTATAGTGAAGATAGTGTATATATGTTGTATAATGTAGATAGTGTATATATGTTGTATAATGAAGATAGTGTATATATGTTGTATAATGAAGATAGTGTATATATGTTGTATAGTGAAAATAGTGTATATATGTTGTATAGTGAAGATAGTGTATATATGTTGTATAGTGAAGATAGTGTATATATGTTGTATAATGAAGATAGTGTATATATGTTGTATAGTGAAGATAGTGTATATATGTTGTATAATGTAGATAGTGTATATATATATGTTGTATATTGTAGATAGTGTATATATATGTTGTATAATGAAGATAGTGTATATATGTTGTATAATGTAGATAGTGTATATATGTTGTATAATGAATATAGTGTATATATGTTGTATAGTGAAGATAGTGTATATATGTTGTATAATGAAGATAGTGTATATATGTTGTATATTGTAGATAGTGTATATATGTTGTATAATGTAGATAGTGTATATATGTTGTATAATGAAGATAGTGTATATATGTTGTATAATGAAGATAGTGTATATATGTTGTATAATGAAGATAGTGTATATATGTTGTATAATGAAGATAGTGTATATATGTTGTATAATGTAGATAGTGTATATATGTTGTATAGTGAAGATAGTGTATATATGTTGTATAATGAAGATAGTGTATATATGTTGTATATTGTAGATAGTGTATATATGTTGTATAATGTAGATAGTGTATATATGTTGTATAATAAGATAGTGTATATATGTTGTATAATGAAGATAGTGTATATATGTTGTATAATGAAGATAGTGTATATATGTTGTATAGTGAAAATAGTGTATATATGTTGTATAGTGAAGATAGTGTATATATGTTGTATAGTGAAGATAGTGTATATATGTTGTATAATGAAGATAGTGTATATATGTTGTATAGTGAAGATAGTGTATATATGTTGTATAATGTAGATAGCGTATATATATATGTTGTATATTGTAGATAGTGTATATATATGTTGTATAATGAAGATAGTGTATATATGTTGTATAATGTAGATAGTGTATATATGTTGTATAGTGAAGATAGTGTATATATGTTGTATAATGAAGATAGTGTATATATGTTGTATAGTGAAGATAGTGTATATATGTTGTATAGTGAAGATAGTGTATATATGTTGTATAATGTAGATAGTGTATATATGTTGTATAATGAAGATAGTGTATATATGTTGTATAATGAAGATAGTGTATATATGTTGTATAATGAAGATAGTGTATATATGTTGTATAGTGAAGATAGTGTATATATGTTGTATAATGAAGATAGTGTATATATGTTGTATAATGTAGATAGTGTATATATGTTGTATAGTGAAGATAGTGTATATATGTTGTATAATGAAGATAGTGTATATATGTTGTATAATGAAGATAGTGTATATATGTTGTATAGTGAAAATAGTGTATATATGTTGTATAGTGAAGATAGTGTATATATGTTGTATAGTGAAGATAGTGTATATATGTTGTATAATGAAGATAGTGTATATATGTTGTATAGTGAAGATAGTGTATATATGTTGTATAATGTAGATAGTGTATATATATATGTTGTATATTGTAGATAGTGTATATATATGTTGTATAATGAAGATAGTGTATATATGTTGTATAATGTAGATAGTGTATATATGTTGTATAATGAATATAGTGTATATATGTTGTATAGTGAAGATAGTGTATATATGTTGTATAATGAAGATAGTGTATATATGTTGTATAGTGAAGATAGTGTATATATGTTGTATAGTGAAGATAGTGTATATATGTTGTATAATGTAGATAGTGTATATATGTTGTATAATGAAGATAGTGTATATATGTTGTATAATGAAGATAGTGTATATATGTTGTATAGTGAAATAGTGTATATATGTTGTATAGTGAAGATAGTGTATATATGTTGTATAGTGAAGATAGTGTATATATGTTGTATAATGAAGATAGTGTATATATGTTGTATAGTGAAGATAGTGTATATATGTTGTATAATGTAGATAGTGTATATATATAGTTGTATATTGTAGATAGTGTATATATATGTTGTATAATGAAGATAGTGTATATATGTTGTATAATGTAGATAGTGTATATATGTTGTATAATGAATATAGTGTATATATGTTGTATAGTGAAGATAGTGTATATATGTTGTATAATGAAGATAGTGTATATATGTTGTATATTGTAGATAGTGTATATATGTTGTATAATGTAGATAGTGTATATATGTTGTATAATGAAGATAGTGTATATATGTTGTATAATGAAGATAGTGTATATATGTTGTATAATGAAGATAGTGTATATATGTTGTATAATGAAGATAGTGTATATATGTTGTATAATGTAGATAGTGTATATATGTTGTATAGTGAAGATAGTGTATATATGTTGTATAATGAAGATAGTGTATATATGTTGTATATTGTAGATAGTGTATATATGTTGTATAATGTAGATAGTGTATATATGTTGTATAATAAAGATAGTGTATATATGTTGTATAATGAAGATAGTGTATATATGTTGTATAATGAAGATAGTGTATATATGTTGTATAGTGAAAATAGTGTATATATGTTGTATAGTGAAGATAGTGTATATATGTTGTATAGTGAAGATAGTGTATATATGTTGTATAATGAAGATAGTGTATATATGTTGTATAGTGAAGATAGTGTATATATGTTGTATAATGTAGATAGCGTATATATATATGTTGTATATTGTAGATAGTGTATATATATGTTGTATAATGAAGATAGTGTATATATGTTGTATAATGTAGATAGTGTATATATGTTGTATAGTGAAGATAGTGTATATATGTTGTATAATGAAGATAGTGTATATATGTTGTATAGTGAAGATAGTGTATATATGTTGTATAGTGAAGATAGTGTATATATGTTGTATAATGTAGATAGTGTATATATGTTGTATAATGAAGATAGTGTATATATGTTGTATAATGAAGATAGTGTATATATGTTGTATAATGAAGATAGTGTATATATGTTGTATAGTGAAGATAGTGTATATATGTTGTATAATGAAGATAGTGTATATATGTTGTATAATGTAGATAGTGTATATATGTTGTATAGTGAAGATAGTGTATATATGTTGTATAATGAAGATAGTGTATATATGTTGTATAATGAAGATAGTGTATATATGTTGTATAGTGAAAATAGTGTATATATGTTGTATAGTGAAGATAGTGTATATATGTTGTATAGTGAAGATAGTGTATATATGTTGTATAATGAAGATAGTGTATATATGTTGTATAGTGAAGATAGTGTATATATGTTGTATAATGTAGATAGTGTATATATATGTTGTATATTGTAGATAGTGTATATATATGTTGTATAATGAAGATAGTGTATATATGTTGTATAATGTAGATAGTGTATATATGTTGTATAATGAATATAGTGTATATATGTTGTATAGTGAAGATAGTGTATATATGTTGTATAATGAAGATAGTGTATATATGTTGTATATTGTAGATAGTGTATATATGTTGTATAATGTAGATAGTGTATATATGTTGTATAATGAAGATAGTGTATATATGTTGTATAATGAAGATAGTGTATATATGTTGTATAATGAAGATAGTGTATATATGTTGTATAATGAAGATAGTGTATATATGTTGTATAATGTAGATAGTGTATATATGTTGTATAGTGAAGATAGTGTATATATGTTGTATAATGAAGATAGTGTATATATGTTGTATATTGTAGATAGTGTATATATGTTGTATAATGTAGATAGTGTATATATGTTGTATAATAAAGATAGTGTATATATGTTGTATAATGAAGATAGTGTATATATGTTGTATAATGAAGATAGTGTATATATGTTGTATAGTGAAGATAGTGTATATATGTTGTATAGTGAAGATAGTGTATATATGTTGTATAGTGAAGATAGTGTATATATGTTGTATAATGAAGATAGTGTATATATGTTGTATAGTGAAGATAGTGTATATATGTTGTATAATGTAGATAGCGTATATATATATGTTGTATATTGTAGATAGTGTATATATATGTTGTATAATGAAGATAGTGTATATATGTTGTATAATGTAGATAGTGTATATATGTTGTATAGTGAAGATAGTGTATATATGTTGTATAATGAAGATAGTGTATATATGTTGTATAGTGAAGATAGTGTATATATGTTGTATAGTGAAGATAGTGTATATATGTTGTATAATGTAGATAGTGTATATATGTTGTATAATGAAGATAGTGTATATATGTTGTATAATGAAGATAGTGTATATATGTTGTATAGTGAAGATAGTGTATATATGTTGTATAGTGAAGATAGTGTATATATGTTGTATAGTGAAGATAGTGTATATATGTTGTATAATGAAGATAGTGTATATATGTTGTATAGTGAAGATAGTGTATATATGTTCTATAATGTAGATAGTGTATATATATGTTGTATATTGTAGATAGTGTATATATATGTTGTATAATGAAGATAGTGTATATATGTTGTATAATGTAGATAGTGTATATATGTTGTATAATGAAGATAGTGTATATATGTTGTATAGTGAAGATAGTGTATATATGTTGTATAATGAAGATAGTGTATATATGTTGTATATTGTAGATAGTGTATATATGTTGTATAATGTAGATAGTGTATATATGTTGTATAATGAAGATAGTGTATATATGTTGTATAATGAAGATAGTGTATATATGTTGTATAATGAAGATAGTGTATATATGTTGTATAATGAAGATAGTGTATATATGTTGTATAATGTAGATAGTGTATATATGTTGTATAGTGAAGATAGTGTATATATGTTGTATAATGAAGATAGTGTATATATGTTGTATAGTGAAGATAGTGTATATATGTTGTATAATGTAGATAGTGTATATATGTTGTATAATGTAGATAGTGTATATATGTTGTATAGTGAAGATAGTGTATATATGTTGTATATTGTAGATAGTGTATATATGTTGTATAATGTAGATAGTGTATATATGTTGTATAATGATGATAGTGTATATATGTTGTATAATGAAGATAGTGTATATATGTTGTATAATGTAGATAGTGTATATATGTTGTATAGTGAAGATAGTGTATATATGTTGTATAATGAAGATAGTGTATATATGTTGTATAGTGAAGATAGTGTATATATGTTGTATAGTGAAGATAGTGTATATATGTTGTATAATGTAGATAGTGTATATATGTTGTATAATGAAGATAGTGTATATATGTTGTATAATGAAGATAGTGTATATATGTTGTATAGTGAAATAGTGTATATATGTTGTATAGTGAAGATAGTGTATATATGTTGTATAGTGAAGATAGTGTATATATGTTGTATAGTGAAGATAGTGTATATATGTTGTATAGTGAAGATAGTGTATATATGTTGTATAATGAAGATAGTGTATATATGTTGTATAGTGAAGATAGTGTATATATGTTGTATAATGTAGATAGTGTATATATATATGTTGTATATTGTAGATAGTGTATATATATGTTGTATAATGAAGATAGTGTATATATGTTGTATAATGTAGATAGTGTATATATGTTGTATAATGAATATAGTGTATATATGTTGTATAGTGAAGATAGTGTATATATGTTGTATAATGAAGATAGTGTATATATGTTGTATAATGAAGATAGTGTATATATGTTGTATATTGTAGATAGTGTATATATGTTGTATAATGTAGATAGTGTATATATGTTGTATAGTGAAGATAGTGTATATATGTTGTATAATGTAGATAGTGTATATATGTTGTATAGTGAAGAGAGTGTATATATGTTGTATATTGTAGATAGTGTATATATGTTGTATAATGTAGATAGTGTATATATGTTGTATAATAAAGATAGTGTATATATGTTGTATAATGAAGATAGTGTATATATGTTGTATAATGAAGATAGTGTATATATGTTGTATAGTGAAGATAGTGTATATATGTTGTATAATGTAGATAGTGTATATATGTTGTATAGTGAAGATGGTGTATATATGTTGTATAGTGAAGATGGTGTATATATGTTGTATAATGAAGATAGTGTATATATGTTGTATAATGAAGATAGTGTATATATGTTGTATAATGAAGATAGTGTATATATGTTGTATAATGTAGATAGTGTATATATGTTGTATAGTGAAGATAGTGTATATATGTTGTATAGTGAAAATAGTGTATATATGTTGTATAGTGAAGATAGTGTATATATGTTGTATAGTGAAGATAGTGTATATATGTTGTATAATGAAGATAGTGTATATATGTTGTATAGTGAAGATAGTGTATATATGTTGTATAATGTAGATAGTGTATATATATATGTTGTATATTGTAGATAGTGTATATATATGTTGTATAATGAAGATAGTGTATATATGTTGTATAATGTAGATAGTGTATATATGTTGTATAATGAATATAGTGTATATATGTTGTATAGTGAAGATAGTGTATATATGTTGTATAATGAAGATAGTGTATATATGTTGTATATTGTAGATAGTGTATATATGTTGTATAATGTAGATAGTGTATATATGTTGTATAATGAAGATAGTGTATATATGTTGTATAATGAAGATAGTGTATATATGTTGTATAATGAAGATAGTGTATATATGTTGTATAATGAAGATAGTGTATATATGTTGTATAATGTAGATAGTGTATATATGTTGTATAGTGAAGATAGTGTATATATGTTGTATAATGAAGATAGTGTATATATGTTGTATAGTGAAGATAGTGTATATATGTTGTATAATGTAGATAGTGTATATATGTTGTATAATGTAGATAGTGTATATATGTTGTATAGTGAAGATAGTGTATATATGTTGTATATTGTAGATAGTGTATATATGTTGTATAATGTAGATAGTGTATATATGTTGTATAATGATGATAGTGTATATATGTTGTATAATGAAGATAGTGTATATATGTTGTATAATGTAGATAGTGTATATATGTTGTATAGTGAAGATAGTGTATATATGTTGTATAATGAAGATAGTGTATATATGTTGTATAGTGAAGATAGTGTATATATGTTGTATAGTGAAGATAGTGTATATATGTTGTATAATGAAGATAGTGTATATATGTTGTATAGTGAAGATAGTGTATATATGTTGTATAATGTAGATAGTGTATATATATATGTTGTATATTGTAGATAGTGTATATATATGTTGTATAATGAAGATAGTGTATATATGTTGTATAATGTAGATAGTGTATATATGTTGTATAATGAATATAGTGTATATATGTTGTATAGTGAAGATAGTGTATATATGTTGTATAATGAAGATAGTGTATATATGTTGTATAATGAAGATAGTGTATATATGTTGTATATTGTAGATAGTGTATATATGTTGTATAATGTAGATAGTGTATATATGTTGTATAGTGAAGATAGTGTATATATGTTGTATAATGTAGATAGTGTATATATGTTGTATAGTGAAGAGAGTGTATATATGTTGTATATTGTAGATAGTGTATATATGTTGTATAATGTAGATAGTGTATATATGTTGTATAATAAAGATAGTGTATATATGTTGTATAATGAAGATAGTGTATATATGTTGTATAATGAAGATAGTGTATATATGTTGTATAATGTAGATAGTGTATATATGTTGTATAGTGAAGATAGTGTATATATGTTGTATAATGTAGATAGTGTATATATGTTGTATAGTGAAGATGGTGTATATATGTTGTATAATGAAGATAGTGTATATATGTTGTATAATGAAGATAGTGTATATATGTTGTATAATGAAGATAGTGTATATATGTTGTATAATGTAGATAGTGTATATATGTTGTATAGTGAAGATAGTGTATATATGTAGTATAATGAAGATAGTGTATATATGTTGTATAGTGAAGATAGTGTATATATGTTGTATAGTGAAGATAGTGTATATATGTTGTATAATGTAGATAGTGTATATATGTTGTATAATGAAGATAGTGTATATATGTTGTATAATGAAGATAGTGTATATATGTTGTATAGTGAAAATAGTGTATATATGTTGTATAGTGAAGATAGTGTATATATGTTGTATAGTGAAGATAGTGTATATATGTTGTATAGTGAAGATAGTGTATATATGTTGTATAATGAAGATAGTGTATATATGTTGTATAGTGAAGATAGTGTATATATGTTGTATAATGAAGATAGTGTATATATGTTGTATAATGAAGATAGTGTATATATGTTGTATAATGTAGATAGTGTATATATGTTGTATAATGAAGATAGTGTATATATGTTGTATAGTGAAGATAGTGTATATATGTTGTATAATGTAGATAGTGTATATATATATGTTGTATATTGTAGATAGTGTATATATATGTTGTATAATGAAGATAGTGTATATATGTTGTATAATGTAGATAGTGTATATATGTTGTATAATGAATATAGTGTATATATGTTGTATAGTGAAGATAGTGTATATATGTTGTATAATGAAGATAGTGTATATATGTTGTATATTGTAGATAGTGTATATATGTTGTATAATGTAGATAGTGTATATATGTTGTATAGTGAAGATAGTGTATATATGTTGTATAATGTAGATAGTGTATATATGTTGTATAGTGAAGATAGTGTATATATGTTGTATATTGTAGATAGTGTATATATGTTGTATAATGTAGATAGTGTATATATGTTGTATAATAAAGATAGTGTATATATGTTGTATAATGAAGATAGTGTATATATGTTGTATAATGAAGATAGTGTATATATGTTGTATAATGAAGATAGTGTATATATGTTGTATAATGAAGATAGTGTATATATGTTGTATAATGTAGATAGTGTATATATGTTGTATAGTGAAGATAGTGTATATATGTTGTATAATGAAGATAGTGTATATATGTTGTATAGTGAAGATAGTGTATATATGTTGTATAATGTAGATAGTGTATATATGTTGTATAATGTAGATAGTGTATATATGTTGTATAGTGAAGATAGTGTATATATGTTGTATATTGTAGATAGTGTATATATGTTGTATAATGTAGATAGTGTATATATGTTGTATAATGATGATAGTGTATATATGTTGTATAATGAAGATAGTGTATATATGTTGTATAATGTAGATAGTGTATATATGTTGTATAGTGAAGATAGTGTATATATGTTGTATAATGAAGATAGTGTATATATGTTGTATAGTGAAGATAGTGTATATATGTTGTATAGTGAAGATAGTGTATATATGTTGTATAATGAAGATAGTGTATATATGTTGTATAGTGAAGATAGTGTATATATGTTGTATAATGTAGATAGTGTATATATATATGTTGTATATTGTAGATAGTGTATATATATGTTGTATAATGAAGATAGTGTATATATGTTGTATAATGTAGATAGTGTATATATGTTGTATAATGAATATAGTGTATATATGTTGTATAGTGAAGATAGTGTATATATGTTGTATAATGAAGATAGTGTATATATGTTGTATAATGAAGATAGTGTATATATGTTGTATATTGTAGATAGTGTATATATGTTGTATAATGTAGATAGTGTATATATGTTGTATAGTGAAGATAGTGTATATATGTTGTATAATGTAGATAGTGTATATATGTTGTATAGTGAAGAGAGTGTATATATGTTGTATATTGTAGATAGTGTATATATGTTGTATAATGTAGATAGTGTATATATGTTGTATAATAAAGATAGTGTATATATGTTGTATAATGAAGATAGTGTATATATGTTGTATAATGAAGATAGTGTATATATGTTGTATAATGTAGATAGTGTATATATGTTGTATAGTGAAGATAGTGTATATATGTTGTATAATGTAGATAGTGTATATATGTTGTATAGTGAAGATGGTGTATATATGTTGTATAATGAAGATAGTGTATATATGTTGTATAATGAAGATAGTGTATATATGTTGTATAATGAAGATAGTGTATATATGTTGTATAATGTAGATAGTGTATATATGTTGTATAGTGAAGATAGTGTATATATGTAGTATAATGAAGATAGTGTATATATGTTGTATAGTGAAGATAGTGTATATATGTTGTATAGTGAAGATAGTGTATATATGTTGTATAATGTAGATAGTGTATATATGTTGTATAATGAAGATAGTGTATATATGTTGTATAATGAAGATAGTGTATATATGTTGTATAGTGAAAATAGTGTATATATGTTGTATAGTGAAGATAGTGTATATATGTTGTATAGTGAAGATAGTGTATATATGTTGTATAGTGAAGATAGTGTATATATGTTGTATAATGAAGATAGTGTATATATGTTGTATAGTGAAGATAGTGTATATATGTTGTATAATGAAGATAGTGTATATATGTTGTATAATGAAGATAGTGTATATATGTTGTATAATGTAGATAGTGTATATATGTTGTATAATGAAGATAGTGTATATATGTTGTATAGTGAAGATAGTGTATATATGTTGTATAATGTAGATAGTGTATATATATATGTTGTATATTGTAGATAGTGTATATATATGTTGTATAATGAAGATAGTGTATATATGTTGTATAATGTAGATAGTGTATATATGTTGTATAATGAATATAGTGTATATATGTTGTATAGTGAAGATAGTGTATATATGTTGTATAATGAAGATAGTGTATATATGTTGTATATTGTAGATAGTGTATATATGTTGTATAATGTAGATAGTGTATATATGTTGTATAGTGAAGATAGTGTATATATGTTGTATAATGTAGATAGTGTATATATGTTGTATAGTGAAGATAGTGTATATATGTTGTATATTGTAGATAGTGTATATATGTTGTATAATGTAGATAGTGTATATATGTTGTATAATAAAGATAGTGTATATATGTTGTATAATGAAGATAGTGTATATATGTTGTATAATGAAGATAGTGTATATATGTTGTATAATGAAGATAGTGTATATATGTTGTATAGTGAAGATAGTGTATATATGTTGTATAATGTAGATAGTGTATATATATATGTTGTATATTGTAGATAGTGTATATATATGTTGTATAATGAAGATAGTGTATATATGTTGTATAATGTAGATAGTGTATATATGTTGTATAATGAATATAGTGTATATATGTTGTATAGTGAAGATAGTGTATATATGTTGTATAATGAAGATAGTGTATATATGTTGTATATTGTAGATAGTGTATATATGTTGTATAATGTAGATAGTGTATATATGTTGTATAGTGAAGATAGTGTATATATGTTGTATAATGTAGATAGTGTATATATGTTGTATAGTGAAGATAGTGTATATATGTTGTATATTGTAGATAGTGTATATATGTTGTATAATGTAGATAGTGTATATATGTTGTATAATAAAGATAGTGTATATATGTTGTATAATGAAGATAGTGTATATATGTTGTATAATGAAGATAGTGTATATATGTTGTATAATGTAGATAGTGTATATATGTTGTATAGTGAAGATAGTGTATATATGTTGTATAATGTAGATAGTGTATATATGTTGTATAATGTAGATAGTGTATATATGTTGTATAGTGAAGATAGTGTATATATGTTGTATAATGTAGATAGTGTATATATGTTGTATAGTGAAGATAGTGTATATATGTTGTATATTGTAGATAGTGTATATATGTTGTATAATGTAGATAGTGTATATATGTTGTATAATAAAGATAGTGTATATATGTTGTATAATGAAGATAGTGTATATATGTTGTATAATGAAGATAGTGTATATATGTTGTATAATGAAGATAGTGTATATATGTTGTATAGTGAAGATAGTGTATATATGTTGTATAATGTAGATAGTGTATATATATATGTTGTATATTGTAGATAGTGTATATATGTTGTATAATGAAGATAGTGTATATATGTTGTATAATGTAGATAGTGTATATATGTTGTATAATGAATATAGTGTATATATGTTGTATAGTGAAGATAGTGTATATATGTTGTATAATGAAGATAGTGTATATATGTTGTATATTGTAGATAGTGTATATATGTTGTATAATGTAGATAGTGTATATATGTTGTATAGTGAAGATAGTGTATATATGTTGTATAATGTAGATAGTGTATATATGTTGTATAGTGAAGATAGTGTATATATGTTGTATATTGTAGATAGTGTATATATGTTGTATAATGTAGATAGTGTATATATGTTGTATAATAAAGATAGTGTATATATGTTGTATAATGAAGATAGTGTATATATGTTGTATAATGAAGATAGTGTATATATGTTGTATAATGTAGATAGTGTATATATGTTGTATAGTGAAGATAGTGTATATATGTTGTATAATGTAGATAGTGTATATATGTTGTATTGTGAAGATAGTGTATATATGTTGTATAATGAAGATAGTGTATATATGTTGTATAATGAAGATAGTGTATATATGTTGTATAATGAAGATAGTGTATATATGTTGTATAATGTAGATAGTGTATATATGTTGTATAGTGAAGATAGTGTATATATGTTGTATAATGTAGATAGTGTATATATGTTGTATAATGAAGATAGTGTATATATGTTGTATAATGAAGATAGTGTATATATGTTGTATAGTGAAGATAGTGTATATATGTTGTATAGTGAAGATAGTGTATATATGTTGTATAATGAAGATAGTGTATATATGTTGTATAATGTAGATAGTGTATATATGTTGTATAGTGAAGATAGTGTATATATTTTGTATAGTGAAGATAGTGTATATATGTTGTATAATGAAGATAGTGTATATATGTTGTATAATGAAGATAGTGTATATATGTTGTATAATGTAGATAGTGTATATATGTTGTATAATGAAGATAGTGTATATATGTTGTATAATGAAGATAGTGTATATATGTTGTATAGTGAAGATAGTGTATATATGTTGTATAATGTAGATAGTGTATATATGTTGTATAATGTAGATAGTGTATATATGTTGTATAATGAAGATAGTGTATATATGTTGTATAATGAAGATAGTGTATATATGTTTTATAATGTAGATAGTGTATATATGTTGTATAATGAAGATAGTGTATATATGTTGTATAATGAAGATAGTGTATATATTTTGTATAATGTAGATAGTGTATATATGTTGTATAGTGAAGATAGTGTATATATGTTGTATAATGTAGATAGTGTATATATGTTGTATAGTGAAGATAGTGTATATATGTTGTATAATGAAGATAGTGTATATATGTTGTATAATGAAGATAGTGTATATATGTTGTATAATGAAGATAGTGTATATATGTTGTATAATGTAGATAGTGTATATATGTTGTATAGTGAAGATAGTGTATATATGTTGTATAGTGAAGATAGTGTATATATGTTGTATAATGTAGATAGTGTATATATGTTGTATAATGAAGATAGTGTATATATGTTGTATAATGAAGATAGTGTATATATGTTGTATAGTGAAAATAGTGTATATATGTTGTATAGTGAAGATAGTGTATATATGTTATATAGTGAAGATAGTGTATATATGTTGTATAGTGAAGATAGTGTATATATGTTGTATAGTGAAGATAGTGTATATATGTTGTATAATGAAGATAGTGTATATATGTTGTATAGTGAAGATAGTGTATATATGTTGTATAATGTAGATAGTGTATATATATGTTGTATAATTGTAACGGTTGTCTTCATGAATGGACCAAGGCGCAGCAGGTATGTGAATACTCATGGTTATTTTATTACCAAAAAAAGAGTAAAGCATCCACTTGAAAAAAACAATGACGGTGACAACAGTAGCAGTTTTACAGGCTATACACGCAGTGTAAAAACAACTACCCACAAAACCAAGTGACAAACATACTCCTACATATATGACTCCCAATCAGGAACAACGATCCCCAGCTGTTCCTGATCAGGAGTCACAAGACCAACACAGAACACAAGACTGCCACGTCCTGACCCCAAAACTACAACAACAGCTCCATCTGCTGGTCAGGACGTGACAGTACCCCCCCCCTCAAGGTGCAGACCCCGGAATGCACCTAACAACGAAAAACCACCAACAAACAAAATCCCCAACAAAACCCATAAACAATAACCCCTAAACAATAAGGGAGGGAAGGGAGGGTGGCTGCCGTCAACGACGGCACTGTGCTACACCCTCCCTCCCCAACCCACCTATCCTGGAGGTGGCTCCGGTGCAGGACGTGGACCCTGCTCCACCCTCGGCGTCGCCCACTTCGGTGGAGCCGATAGCTGCGCCAGGCAGACGGACCCCTCGAGCCGGGCCGGAGGACAGGAGGGCCCCTCGGGCTGGGCCGGGGGGCAGGAGGGCCCCTCGGGCTGGGCCGGGGGGCAGGAGGGCCCCTCGGGCTGGGCCGGGGGGCAGGAGGGCCCCTCGGGCTGGGCCGGGGAGCAGGAGGGCCCCTCGGGCTGGGCCGGAAGGCATGCGGGCCCCTCGGGCTGGGCCGGAAGGCATGCGGGCCCATCGGGCTGGGCCGGAAGGCATGCGGGCCACTCGGGCTGGGCCGGAAGGCATGCGGGCCACTCGGGCTGGGCCGGAAGGCATGCGGGCCACTCGGGCTGGACCGGAAGGCATGCGGGCCACTCGGGCTGGGCCGGAAGGCATGCGGGCCACTCGGGCTGGGCCGGAAGGCATGCGGCCCACTCGGGCTGGGCCGGAAGGCAGGAGGACCACTCGGGCTGGACCGGAGGGCAGGAGGACCACTCGGGCTGGACCGGAGGGCAGGAGGACCACTCGGGCTGATCCTGACAGGCCGGGCACCCTGGCAGATCAGGGCAGGCGGGCACCTCTGGCAGAACCGGGCAGTCTGGCAGAACAGGGCAGTCCGGCCACTCTGGCAGAACAGGGCAGTCCGGCCACTCTGGCAGAACAGGGCAGTCCGGCCACTCTGGCAGAACAGGGCAGTCCGGCCACTCTGGCAGAACAGGGCAGTCCGGCCACTCTGGCAGAACAGGGCAGTCCGGCCACTCTGGCAGAACAGGGCAGTCCGGCCACTCTGGCAGAACAGGGCAGTCCGGCCACTCTGGCAGAACAGGGCAGTCCGGCCACTCCGGCAGAACAGGGCAGTCCGGCCACTCCGGCAGAACAGGGCAGTCCGGCCACTCCGGCAGTTCAGGGCAGTCCGGCCACTCCGGCAGTTCAGGGCAGTCCGGCCACTCCGGCAGTTCAGGGCAGTCCGGCCACTCCGGCAGTTCAGCGCAGTCCGGCCACTCCGGCAGTTCAGCGCAGTCCGGCCACTAAGGCAGTTCAGCGCAGTCCGGCCACTCCGGCAGTTCAGCGCAGTCCGGCCACTCCGGCGACTGTTGACTGGCGGGCAGCTCCGACGACTGTTGACTGGCGGGCAGCTCCGACGACTGTTGACTGGCGGGCAGCTCCGACGACTGTTGACTGGCGGGCAGCTCCGACGACTGTTGACTGGCGGGCAGCTCCGACGACTGTTGACTCCTGATGCGTGGGGCAGGTATTGGACGTACCAGCCTGGAGACACGCACCTCCATGCTAGTGTGTCTAGCGGGAAACACCGGACCGAAAGGGCGCACTGGCGGTCTTGAGTGCAGGGTTGGCATCACCCCTTCCGGCTCGATGCTCCCCTTGCCCTGGCACCTGCGGGGCGATGGTACTGGGCGCACTGGGCTGTGCGTCCGTATAGGCGAGATGGTGCGCACCTCAGCGTAACATGACGCCCTCCACCTCGTACGCACCTCCCTGTAGTCACGGGTAGCTGGCTTACGGCTCTTCCCTGGCCTGGCCAAACTACCCGTGTGCCCCCCCCAAAAAAAATCTTGGGGCTGCCTCTCGGGTTCCCTTAGCTCCCTTAACTTGTCCGCCCAGAATTTTCTCTCGTCCTGCCAGGTCCATTCTTCCATTTCCTTCTCCTGTGGCTTCCTCCTCTTCTGCTGCTTGGTCCTTTGGTGGTGGGTAGTTCTGTAACGGTTGTCTTCATGAATGGACCAAGCGCAGCAGGTATGTGAATACTCATGGTTATTTTATTACCAAAAAAAGAGTAAAGCATCCACTTGAAAAAAACAATGACGGTGACAACAGTAGCAGTTTTACAGGCTATACACGCAGTGTAAAAACAACTACCCACAAAACCAAGTGACAAACATACTCCTACATATATGACTCCCAATCAGGAACAACGATCCCCAGCTGTTCCTGATCAGGAGTCACAAGACCAACACAGAACACAAGACTGCCACGTCCTGACCCCAAAACTACAACAACAGCTCCATCTGCTGGTCAGGACGTGACAATAATGAAGATAGTGTATATATGTTGTATAATGTAGATAGTGTATATATGTTGTATTATGAATATAGTGTATATATGTTGTATAGTGAAGATAGTGTATATATGTTGTATAATGAAGATAGTGTATATATGTTGTATATTGTAGATAGTGTATATATGTTGTATAATGTAGATAGTGTATATATGTTGTATAGTGAAGATAGTGTATATATGTTGTATAATGTAGATAGTGTATATATGTTGTATAGTGAAGATAGTGTATATATGTTGTATATTGTAGATAGTGTATATATGTTGTATAATGTAGATAGTGTATATATGTTGTATAATGAAGATAGTGTATATATGTTGTATAATGTAGATTGTGTATATATGTTGTATAATGAATATAGTGTATATATGTTGTATAGTGAAGATAGTGTATATATGTTGTATAATGAAGATAGTGTATATATGTTGTATATTGTAGATAGTGTATATATGTTGTATAATGTAGATAGTGTATATATGTTGTATAGTGAAGATAGTGTATATATGTTGTATAGTGAAGGTAGTGTATATATGTTGTATATTGAAGATAGTGTATATATGTTGTATAATGTAGATAGTGTATATATGTTGTATAGTGAAGATAGTGTATATATGTTGTATAATGAAGATAGTGTATATATGTTGTATATTGTAGATAGTGTATATATGTTGTATAATGTAGATAGTGTATATATGTTGTATAGTGAAGATAGTGTATATATGTTGTATAGTGAAGATAGTGTATATATGTTGTATATTGAAGATAGTGTATATATGTTGTATAATGTAGATAGTGTATATATGTTGTATAGTGAAGATAGTGTATATATGTTGTATATTGTAGATAGTGTATATATGTTGTATAATGTAGATAGTGTATATATGTTGTATAATAAAGATAGTGTATATATGTTGTATAATGAAGATAGTGTATATATGTTGTATATTGTAGATAGTGTATATATGTTGTATAATGTAGATAGTGTATATATGTTGTATAATGTAGATAGTGTATATATGTTGTATAATAAAGATAGTGTATATATGTTGTATAATGAAGATAGTGTATATATGTTGTATAGTGAAGATAGTGTATATATGTTGTATATTGTAGATAGTGTATATATGTTGTATAATGTAGATAGTGTATATATGTTGTATAATGTAGATAGTGTATATATGTTGTATAGTGAAGATAGTGTATATATGTTGTATATTGTAGATAGTGTATATATGTTGTATAATGTAGATAGTGTATATATGTTGTATAATGTAGATAGTGTATATATGTTGTATAATAAAGATAGTGTATATATGTTGTATAATGAAGATAGTGTATATATGTTGTATAATGTAGATAGTGTATATATGTTGTATAATGAAGATAGTGTATATATGTTGTATAATGAAGATAGTGTATATATGTTGTATAGTGAAGATAGTGTATATATGTTGTATAGTGAAGATAGTGTATATATGTTGTATAATGAAGATAGTGTATATATGTTGTATAGTGTAGATAGTGTATATATGTTGTATAGTGAAGATAGTGTATATATGTTGTATAGTGAAGATAGTGTATATATGTTGTATAATGAAGATAGTGTATATATGTTGTATAGTGAAGATAGTGTATATATGTTGTATAATGTAGATAGTGTATATATGTTGTATAATGAAGATAGTGTATATTTGTTGTATAATGAAGATAGTGTATATATGTTGTATAGTGAAGATAGTGTATATATGTTGTATAATGTAGATAGTGTATATATGTTGTATAGTGTAGATAGTGTATATATGTTGTATAATGAAGATAGTGTATATATGTTGTATAATGTAGATAGTGTATATATGTTGTATAATGAAGATAGTGTATATATGTTGTATAATGAAGATAGTGTATATATGTTGTATATTGAAGATAGTGTATATATGTTGCATAGTGAAGATAGTGTATATATGTTGTATAATGAAGATAGTGTATATATGTTGTATAATGTAGATAGTGTATATATGTTGTATAATGAAGATAGTGTATATATGTTGTATAATGAAGATAGTGTATATATGTTGTATAATGTAGATAGTGTATATATGTTGTATAGTGAAGATAGTGTATATATGTTGTATAGTGAAGATAGTGTATATATGTTGTATAATGAAGATAGTGTATATATGTTGTATAATGAAGATAGTGTATATATGTTGTATAGTGAAGATAGTGAATATATGTTGTATAATGTAGATAGTGTATATATATATATTGTATA
The DNA here is from genome assembly GCF_965601325.2 of Salmo salar. Classification (NCBI taxonomy): domain Eukaryota; kingdom Metazoa; phylum Chordata; class Actinopteri; order Salmoniformes; family Salmonidae; genus Salmo; species Salmo salar. Next base: position 10,540,805 of record NC_138294.1, read on the forward strand.
TTGTAGATAGTGTATATATATGTTGTATAATGAAGATAGTGTATATATGTTGTATAATGTAGATAGTGTATATATGTTGTATAATGAATATAGTGTATATATGTTGTATAGTGAAGATAGTGTATATATGTTGTATAATGAAGATAGTGTATATATGTTGTATATTGTAGATAGTGTATATATGTTGTATAGTGAAGATAGTGTATATATGTTGTATAATGTAGATAGTGTATATATGTTGTATAGTGAAGATAGTGTATATATGTTGTATAATGTAGATAGTGTATATATGTTGTATAGTGAAGATAGTGTATATATGTTGCATAATGAAGATAGTGTATATATGTTGTATAATGTAGATAGTGTATATATGTTGTATAGTGAAGATAGTGTATATATGTTGTATATTGTAGATAGTGTATATATGTTGTATAATGTAGATAGTGTATATATGTTGTATAATAAAGATAGTGTATATATGTTGAATAATGAAGATAGTGTATATATGTTGTATAATGTAGATAGTGTATATATGTTGTATAATGAAGATAGTGTATATATGTTGTATAGTGAAGATAGTGTATATATGTTGTATAGTGAAGATAGTGTATATATGTTGTATAATGAAGATAGTGTATATATGTTGTATAATGTAGATAGTGTATATATGTTGTATAGTGAAGATAGTGTATATATGTTGTATAGTGAAGATAGTGTATATATGTTGTATAGTGAAGATAGTGTATATATGTTGTATAATGAAGATATTGTATATATGTTGTATATTGTAGATAGTGTATAT
>NC_138294.1:10546606-10596606 GCF_965601325.2 Salmo salar
TGTTTCTCTCTCTGTTAGACAGGGGCTGTGTGTTTCTCTCTGTACGACAGGGGCTGTGTGCTTCCCTCTCTGTTAGACAGGGGCTGTGTGTTTCTCTCTCTGTAAGACAGAGGCTGTGTGTGTCTCTCTCTGTAAGACAGGGGCTGTGTGTTTCTCTCTCTGTTAGACAGGGGCTGTGTGTTTCTTTCTGTAAGACAGGGGCTGTGTGTGTCTCTCTCTGTAAGACAGGGGCTGTGTGTTTCTCTCTCTGTTAGACAAGGGCTGTGTGTTTCTCTCTGTAAGACAGAGGCTGTGTGTTTCTCTCTCTGTAAGACAGGGGCTGTGTGTTTCTCTCTCTGTTAGACAGGGGCTGTGTGTTTCTCTCTGTAGGACAGGGGCTGTGTGTTTCTCTCTCTGTTAGACAGGGACTGTGTGTTTCTCTCTGTACGACAGGGGCTGTGTGTTTCTCTCTCTGTTAGACAGGGGCTGTGTGTTTCTCTCTCTGTAAGACAGGGGCTGTGTGTTTCTCTCTCTGTTAGACAGGGGCTGTGTGTTTCTCTCTCTGTAAGACAGGGGCTGTGTGTTCCTCTCTCTGTTAGACGGAGCTGTGTGTTTCTCTGTGTGTAAGACAGGGGCTGTGTGTTTCTCTCTCTGTTAGACAGGGGCTGTGTGTGTCTCTCTCTGTTAGACAGAGGCTGTGTGTTCCTCTCTCTGTTAGACAGGGGCTGTGTGTTTCTCTCTCTGTTAGACAGGGGCTGTGTGTTTCTCTCTCTGTAAGACAGGTGCTGTGTGTGTCTCTCTCTGTAAGACAGGGGCTGTGTGTTCCTCTCTCTGTTAGACAGGGGCTGTGTGTTTCTCTCTCTGTAAGACAGGGGCTGTGTGTTTCTCTGTCTGTAAGACAGGGGCTGTGTGTTTCTCTCTCTGTTAGACAGGGGCTGTGTGTTTCTCTCTCTGTTAGACAGGGGCTGTGTGTTTCTCTCTCTGTAAGACAGGGGCTGTGTGTTTCTCTCTCTGTAAGACAGGGGCTGTGTGTTTCTCTCTCTGTAAGACAGGGGCTGTGTGTTTCTCTCTGTTAGACAGGAGCTGTGTGTTTCTCTCTCTGTAAGACAGGGGCTGTGTGGTTCTCTCTCTGTGAGACAGGGGCTGTGTGTTTCTCTGTGTGTAAGACAGGGGCTGTGTGTTTCTCTCTCTGTAAGACAGGGTCTGTGTGTTTCTCTCTCTGTTAGACAGGGGCTGTGTGGTTCTCTCTCTGTAAGACAGGGGCTGTGTGTTTCTCTGTGTGTAAGACAGGGGCTGTGTGTTTCTCTGTGTGTAAGACAGGGGCTGTGTGTTTCTCTGTCTGTAAGACAGGGGCTGTGTGTTTCTCTGTGTGTAAGACAGCGGCTGCGTGTTTCTCTGTCTATAAGACAGGGCTGTGTGTTTCTCTGTCTGTAAGACAGGGGCTGTGTGGTTCTCTCTCTTTAATACAGGGGCTGTGTGTTTCTCTGTCTGTAAGACAGGGGCTGTGTGGTTCTCAGTCTGTAAGACAGGGGCTGTGTGTTTTCTGTCTTTATGACGCGGGCTGTGTGCAAAATGGCACCCTATTCCCTATTTAGTGCACTTCTTCTGTACTTATGTCAACATAGGGTTACCTTATGCAGTGTGCGTCAGCGTATATTCATTTGTACTTCTTTATCTGACATTGTACATGTTAACATGATGCAGTACAGAGGGGATTCTACTGGGTGAATATATCTGGTTGTTTTGTCTCACGCTACATACGCACAAGAACACCCCCCCCCCCACACACACACACACACACACACACACACACACACACACACACACACACACACACACACACACACACACACACACACACACACACACACACACACACACACACACACACACACACACACACACACACACAGCTACACGGAGGAGAGAGTATTAAAGAGAGAAAACCTAGTGGAGGAACCCAACGTGATTAACATGAGATGAAATACAACCAAGTGTTTCTGTTTGAAGTCAAAGCTTTTGCTTCAGAAAGCCGCTACTCGCTCATCGCTGAAGAAACGTCTAATGGGAATTTGAAAAGCTGTTGTATTTTGATCAAAAGGAAGGTCGTTAATGTGCAACGGCAGGGAATTAAAACAAGAGAGACAAAAAGAGAGGGACAGATAGAGAGATAAAGAGAGACAAAAGTGAATGAGAGAGCAAATGAAAGGAAGAGAGAGGTGGATAGAGAGAGAAAGAGGAAAGAGAGACAGGGAGAGAGAGACAGAGAGAGAGAGAGAGAGAGAGAGAGAGAGAGAGAGAGAGAGAGAGAGAGAGAGAGAGAGAGAGAGAGGTGCTAAATGTGTTTTCAGGGCCCACCCGCCGAGGCATCATTCTGCTTGTAATTACTGAATGACCCTTTCAGAACCACAAGATGGTTTTCTCTCTCGCTCTCTCTCTGTCTGTCTGTCTGTCTGTCTGTCTGTCTGTCTGTCTGTCTGTCTGTCTGTCTGTCTGTCTGTCTGTCTGTCTGTCTGTCTGTCTGTCTCTCTCTATTTCTCTCTCTCTCTATTTCTCTCTCTCTCTCTGTCTGTCTGTCTCTCTATTTCTCTCTCTCTCTCTGTCTGTCTGTCTCTCTCTCTCTCTTTACTGTCAACAGGGGTCTTTTATTAAAACACCGTTTTTATGTGTGTGTGTGTGTGTGTGTGTGTGTGTGTGTGTGTGTGTGTGTGTGTGTGTGTGTGTGTGTGTGTGTGTGTGTGTGTGTGTGTGTTATCCTTGCTCTCCATCCATGTGAATAGACTCCAGTCATCTTAAAAATCATCACCTTGTATTTCCATTATCATATTATTCATTTTTTTGAGGCATAGTGCAACTTTAACATGCAGAAACGTGAAGCTTTTATCATGGAATAATTGTACATGTGTCTCATGAATGTTAATGCAACAAGGAGAGAGAGAGAAAGAGAAGAGTAACAATTGGACGGATAATAAATTGGAGCTGAGTTGTTAGAGTTCATGGCAGCGTTTGATGTTATTGATCATAATTTGTTTTTGAAAAAAAATGTATCACTTGGTTTGGCTTAACATCAGCTGCTGTCACACGGTTGGAGAGTTCCTTATCCAATAGAACCCAGAGAGTGTTCTTCAGTGGAAGCTTCTCTGACACCAGATAGAGCCCCCAGAACACCAGCCTTGGACCAGTACTCTTCCCTATTTAATTCTTATTATTTATTATGTTGCCACTGGTCTTACAGGAAGCTAGAATGACTATGTATGCAGATGATTCCACACTCTACATGTCAGCCCCTAAAGCCAGTGAGCTCACTGACTTTCTAAATAAGGAGTTTCAGTCTGTATCAGAATGGCTGATTAATAATTAACAGGTCTTAAACACATCTACAACTAAAAGCATTGTATTTGGTTCAAAACATTGTCTAAGACCTGAACCTAAACAGGAGTTAGAATGGGTGTCATCACTCAGCAAGATGAGGAAGATAAACTCCTAGGTAGAACATTGGATGGTCAATTATCATGGTCAAGTCATACTGATAAAGTTGTTGTGAAACAGGGAGAGGTATGTCTGTTATAACAAATATATTCTGAGTTGTTGACACAGAAATCAACTGTACTAGTTGTTCAGTCTCTGGTCTTGTCCCATCTTGATTAATGTCTGGTAATATGGTCAAGTGCAGTCAAGAAAGACCTAGCAAAGCTGCAGCTGGCTCAAAACAGAGCAGCACACCTTGCCCTTAAATGCACACCCAGAACGAACATCAACAACATGCAGGCCACTCTTTCCTGATTCAGGGTTGACGAGAGATGAACTGCTTCTCTTCTAGTTTTATAAGAAATATTACTGTGATACAAATTCCAGATTATTGGCAAATTCAAGTAACATTCAGCTCAGACACCCATACATACACCACAAGACATGCCACCAGGGATCTCTTCAGACACCCATACATACACCACAATACATGCCACCAGGGGTCTCTTCAGACACCCATACATACACCACAAGACATGCCACCAGGGGTCTCTTCACAGTCCCCACGTCCAAAAGGAATTAACTGCAACACACAGTATTGTATAGAGACAATGATCACATGGATCTCCCTTCCATCTCCTATTACCCAAGCAAACAGCACAATTACCTTTACAAAATGGTTGAACCAACATCTCATGGCACAATAGGGACTGTAAAATTACAAACACACACATACACACAGACACACTATCACACTAAACCTAACACACACCTTGTTCTTCAGTTCTAAATGTGTCTGCCTGTTCTTGTCTGTCCGTGTTTCAGTGTTCTGTTACACGTCCTGTTCTGTGTTTTCATCTGGAGCCCAGGAAGAACAGCTGCTGCTTCAGTGAAACCTAATGGGGATCTGAATAAACTAATGACAGGCAGCTGACGGGGGGTAGCTATTAACTACGGTTTATATTACTGTGAATATGACTCTCAAAATGCTGGGTGTAGAGAGGTTAACTGGAATCGTGCATGCTGATGAAAACCCAGGGCTCAATCTCAAATAGCACTCTATTCCCTATGTAGTGCACTACTGTTGTGCCCATAGGGCTCTATTCAAAGTTAGTGCACTATATAGGCGATAGGGATCCATTTGGGGTGCAAAGGGCCATGTAAGGATCCATTTTATTATGTGAAAACTACTGATAATATGGGGAGTCTAGATCTGGTAATGAAATACCACCTCCTCATCATCAACTAGTCTGGTAATACCACCTCCTCAGCATGAACTAGTCTGGTAATACCACCTCCTCAGCATGAACTAGTCTGGTAATACCACATCCTCAACATGAACTAGTCTGGTAATACAACCTCCTCAACATTAACTAGTCTGGTAATACCACCTCCTCAACATGAACTAGTCTGGTAATACCACCTCCTCAACATGAACTAGTCTGGTAATACCACCTCCTCAGCATGAACTAGTCTGGTAATAGCACCTCCTCATCATGAACTAGTCTGGTAATACCACCTCCTGGACATAAACTAGTCTGGTAATACCACCTCCTCAACATGAACTAGTCTGGTAATACCACCTCCTCAACATGAACTAGTCTCATAATACCACCTCCTCAAAATGAACTAGTCTGGTAATACCACCTCCTCAACATGAACTAGTCTCATAATACCACCTCCTCAACATGAACTAGTCTGGTAATACCACCTCCTCAATATGAACTAGTCTGGTAATACCACCTCCTCAACATGAACTAGTCTCGTAATACCACCTCCTCAACATGAACTAGTCTCATAATACCACCTCCTCAACATAAACTAGTCTGGTAATACCACCTCCTCAACATGGACTAGTCTGGTAATACCACCTCCTCAACATGGACTAGTCTGGTAATACCACCTCCTCACCATGAACTAGACTGGTAATACCACCTCCTCAACATGGACTACTCTGGTAATACCACCTCCTCAACATGAACTAGTCTGGTAATACCACCTACTCAACATGAACTAGTCTGGTAATACCAACTCCTCAACATGGACTAGTCTGGTAATACCAACTCCTCAACATGAACTAGTCTGGTAATACCACATCCTGGACATAAACTAGTCTGGTAATACCACCTCCTCAACATGAACTAGTCTGGTAATACCACCTCCTCAACATGGACTAGTCTGGTAATACCACCTCCTCATCATGAACTAGTCTGGTAATACCACCTCCTCAACATGGACTAGTCTGGTAATACCAACTCCTCAACATGAACTAGTCTGGTAATACCAACTCCTCAACATGGACTAGTCTCGTAATACCACCTCCTCAACATGAACTAGTCTCATAATACCACCTCCTCAACATGAACTAGTCTGGTAATACCACCTCCTCAACATGGACTAGTCTGGTAATACCACCTCCTCATCATGAACTAGTCTGGTAATACCACCTCCTCAACATGAACTAGTCTGGTAATACCACCTCCTCAACATGGACTAGTCTGGTAATACCACCTCCTCAACATGGACTAGTCTGGTAATACCACCTCCTCATCATGAACTAGTCTGGTAATACCACCTCCTCAACATGAACTAGTCTGGTAATACCACCTCCTCAACATGGACTAGTCTGGTAATACCAACTCCTCAACATGAACTAGTCTGGTAATACCAACTCCTCAACATGGACTAGTCTGGTAATACCACCTCCTCAACATGAACTAGTCTGGTAATACCACCTCCTGGACATAAACTAGTCTGGTAATACCACCTCCTCAACATGAACTAGTCTCGTAATACCACCTCCTCAACATGAACTAGTCTGGTAATACCACCTCCTCAACATGGACTAGTCTGGTAATACCACCTCCTCATCATGAACTAGTCTGGTAATACCACCTCCTCAACATGAACTAGTCTGGTAATACCACCTCCTCAACATGGACTAGTCTGGTAATACCACCTCCTCAACATGGACTAGTCTGGTAATACCACCTCCACAACATGGACTAGTCTGGTAATACCACCTCCTCAAAATGAACTAGTCTGGTAATACCAACTCCTCAACATGGACTAGTCTGGTAATACCACCTCCTCAACATAAACTAGTCTGGTAATACCACCTCCTCAACATTAACTAGTCTGGTAATACCATCTCCTCAGCATGAACTAGTCTGGTAATACCACCTCCTCAACATGAACTCGTCTGGTAATACCACCTCCTCAACATGGACTAGTCTGGTAATACTACTTCCTCAACATGAACTAGTCTGGTAATACCACCTCCTCATCATGAACTAGTCTGGTAATACCACCTCCTCAACATGAACTAGTCTGGTAATACCACCTCCTCAACATGGATTAGTCTGGTAATACAACCTCCTCATCATGAACTAGTCTGGTAATACCACCTCCTCAACATGGACTAGTCTGGTAATACCACCTCCTCATCATGAACTAGTCTCATAATACCACCTCCTCAACATGGACTTGTCTGGTAATACCACCTCCTCAACATGGACTAGTCTGGTAATACCACTTCCTCATCATGAACTAGTCTCATAATACCACCTCCTCAACATGAACTAGTCTGGTAATACCACCTCCTCAACATGGACTAGTCTGGTAATACCACCTCCTCAACATGGACTAGTCTGGTAATAGCACCTCCTGAACAGGAACTAGTCTGGTAATACCACCTCCTCAACATGAACTAGTCTGGTAATACCACCTCCTCAACATGGACTAGTCTGGTAATACTACCTCCTCAACATGAACTAGTCTGGTAATACCAGCTCCTCGACATGAACTGGTCTGGTAATACCACCTCCTCAAAATGAACTAGTCTGGTAATACCACCTCCTCATCATGAACTAGTCTGGTAATACCACCTCCCTAACATGAACTAGTCTGGTAATACCACCTCCTCAACATGAACTAGTCTGGTAATACCACCTCCTCAACATGGACTAGTCTGGTAATACCACCTCCTCAACATGAACTAGTCTGGTAATACCACCTCCTCAACATGAACTAGTCTGGTAATACCACCTCCTCAACATGGACTAGTCTGGTAATACTACCTCCTCAACATGAACTAGTCTGGTAATACCACCTCCTCATCATGAACTAGTCTGGTAATACCACCTCCTCAACATGAACTAGTCTGGTAATACCACCTCCTCAACATGGATTAGTCTGGTAATACAACCTCCTCATCATGAACTAGTCTGGTAATACCACCTCCTCAACATGGACTAGTCTGGTAATACCACCTCCTCAACAGGAACTAGTCTCATCATACCACCTCCTCAACATGAAAAAGTCTGGTAATACCAACTCCTCAACATGGACTAGTCTGGTAATACCACCTCCTCATCATGAACTAGTCTCATAATACCACCTCCTCAACATGGACTTGTCTGGTAATACCACCTCCTCAACATGGACTAGTCTGGCAATACCACTTCCTCATCATGAACTAGTCTCATAATACCACCTCCTCAACATGAACTAGTCTGGTAATACCACCTCCTCAACATGAACTAGTCTGGTAATACCACCTCCTCAGCGTGAACTAGTCTGGTAATACCACCTCCTCAACATTAAATAGTCTGGTAATACCACCTCCTCATCATGAACTAGTCTGGTAATACCACCTCCTCAACATGGACTACTCTGGTAATACCACCTCCTCATCATGAACTAGTCTGGTAATACCACCTCCTCAACATGGACTAGTCTGGTAATACCACCTCCTCATCATGAACTTGTCTGGTAATACCACCTCCTCAACATGGACTAGTCTGGTAATACCACCTCCTCATCATGAACTAGTCTGGTAATACCACCTCCTCAACATGAACTAGTCTGGTAATACCACCTCCTCATCATGAACTAGTCTCATAATACCTCCTCCTCAACATGAACTAGTCTCATAATACCACCTCCTCAACATGAACTAGTCTGGTAATACCACCTCCTCAACATGGACTAGTCTGGTAATACCACCTCCTCATCATGAACTAGTCTCATAATACCACCTCCTCAACATGAACTAGTCTGGTAATACCACCTCCTCAACATGAACTAGTCTGGTAATACCACCTCCTCAACATGGACTAGTCTGGTAATACCACCTCCTCATCATGAACTAGTCTGGTAATACCACCTCCTCAACATGGACTAGTCTGGTAATACCACCTCCTCATCATGAACTAGTCTGGTAATACCACCTCCTCAACATGGACTAGTCTGGTAATACCACCTCCTCAACATGAACTAGTCTGGTAATACCACCTCCTCAACATGGACTAGTCTGGTAATACCACCTCCTCATCATGAACTAGTCTGGTAATACCACCTCCTCAACATGGACTAGTCTGGTAATACCACCTCCTCAACATGAACTAGACTGGAGTATTAAATAATGAAGAGAAAACACTCTTCAGAGCAGAGCATCTAGACCCAGGTGAACACCACCCACTAGAAAAGAGAAGCTTTCTGTTGGTTGGTCGCCTGTCTTGTCTAGTATGTGTTGTTTACACTCGTTGTTTGACGGTGGTGTGAAGTAATATATTATAAAGTCTGTATTAAGTTGTAGTTCTATTGTTCAGTTTTTTCCGGTCGATATTATATTGACACGTGGACACATTTTAGTTAGCCTCTGACTTGTTTGGCTAGTTAGATTCTCCACTTTATCCTTCCCACCTCATCTCATCAATCCTGTACAAACGTAGCTTGACATTTCACTCAGGGAGTGGGACAAGTGGTTGGCTGGTGCCCTTGACTTTGCCCTGGTCTCCCTTCTCTCCCTTCACTCCTTCTCTCCTGGAACCCCAGAGACATTTATGATGTCATAAAGGCTAATTAAGAACCACTAGCGTTACTTTAACTGCCTTGATATAATGATGTCACGACCATCCGATAAATAGACAACTTGAAAGGGCCAGACTGGGATTCAAATCATCAAAGTATACATCAAGAATTGCAAAGACCATTGAATTGAACCCAGATCACAGATTGTAGCTTTAATATAGGTCCAATTCCCTATGATGTCTGCAGAGGTGATCTTTAGACAAGGACTCAGGCTAAGTGGAGGGGGAGGGGGGGGTGACTGGTGCTGGGCTGAAACACACAAATCCCAGATTGTAGCTTTAATTTAAATGTCCAATCCCCTGTAATATATGGTGTGCTGCTCTCTACACAAGGACTAAGGAGTCAGTCAGTCAGAACATTAGGAACGGAGGGAGAAAGGAAGGATTCAGAGAGGTAGAAAGAAAGGGAAGAAATGGAGAGAATAATAAGAGAGTTCTTGCAATAGAGGGATATGAAAGAAAAATAGAAACAGAGAAATGAGAGGGAGAAAACAGCGAGAGAACAGAGAGAACTCATTATGTCCGCTGCTACAATCCATTCATGTGAGATTTATCCCAGTAGTATCAGGCTTTTTAACAGTTTTGTGGTCAGTGCTTTACAGAGCAAATAAAAGCCTTCTATAATTAAATCCAGCAGTGGTATAAATCACATGCAAACAGACCATTGGTTACATCGACCCGCACTATAATTTACATGATCCTCGGAGGATTCAGCTCTGAGCACGAGAGAGGAGTGTGTTTCCTGACACTGATAGAGGGAGGAAGGGAGGAAGGTACAGAGAAACGGGGACAATGGGGAGTGAGTCAGAGGGAGAGGAGCGATATAGGGGGAGGGGGAACAAAGGAACGAGAGAAGGAGATAAGGAACTAAGTTCATAGCTTCAGTTGAATTTCCATTGGCTATTAAGTTCCCTCTCTCCCTCTGACCGGGAGAAAGAGATATGTCCCTACACCCTCATTAAGGTTAAGGTTAAGGTTAAGGTTAGGGTTAGCAGCAGGAGATATGTCCCTACACCCTCGTTAAGGTTAAGGTTAAGGTTAAGGTTAGCAGCAGAGATCTGTCCCTACACCCTCGTTAAGGTTAGGGTTCATAAGATTTTAACTCCATCCTTTGTTCCAGCTCTTAATTGACTATGGAGGAAGAGGAGGGAGAGAGGTTTTAATATTCTCCCCTTGGATTTAAGAAGGCAGGAGAAGAGAAGGGAAAAGCCCCTGTTGTCTTTCTTCCAGGTTTAATTTATCCCCTGGTGTGTGTCAATCTACCTTTGTACCACTGATCTAGAGCTGCTTAATGTGTGTTGCTGTGTGTGTGTGTGTGTGTGTGTGTGTGTGTGTGTGTGTGTGTGTGTGTGTGTGTGTGTGTGTGTGTGTGTGTGTGTGTGTGTGTGTGTGTGTGTGGTGTGTGTGTGTGTGTGTGTGTGTGTCTGTGTGTGCGCGCGGTGTGTGTATGCGTGTGTGTGTGTGATTGCGTGTGTGTGTGTGTGTGTGTGTGTGTGTGTGTGTGTGTGTGTGTGTGTGTGTGTGTGTGTGTGTGTGTGTGTGTGTGTGTGTTCGTGAGTGCATGTGTGTGTGTGTGAGAGAGCGAGAGAGAGAGAGATGTAATGTAATCATCAGAGTTCAGCATCATTAGACATTAAAGATCCTTTCTCTTACCTTCCTTGATTTAATTTTATTAGGCCTCTCTCTCTCTCTCTCTCTCTCTCTCTCTCTCTCTCTCTCTCTCTCTCTCTCTCTCTCTCTCTCTCTCTCTCTCTCTCTCTCTCTCTCTCTCTCTCTCTCTCTCTCTCTCTCTCTCTCAATTTAATTCAAGGAGCTTTATTGGCATGGAAACATATGTTAACATTGCCAAAGCAAGTGAAGTTGATAATATACAAAAGTGAAATAAACAATAAAAATGAACAGTAAACATTATACTTAGAGAAGTTCCAAAATAATAAAGACATTACAAATGTCATATGTCTATATACAGTGTTGTAACGATGTACAAATGGTTAAAGTACAAAAGGGAAAATAAATAAACATAAAAATGGGTTGTATTTATAATGGTGTTGGTTCTTCAATAGTTGTCCTTTTCTTGTGGCAACAGGTGACAAATCTTGCTGCTGTAATGGCACACTGGTATTTCACCCAGTAGATGGATTTGTTTTCAAATTCTTTGTGGGTCTGTGTAATCTGAGGGAAATATGTGTCTCTAATATGGTCATACATTGGGCAGGAGGTTAGGAAGTGCAGCTCAGTTTCCACCTCATTTTGTGGGCAGTGTGCACATAGCCTGTCTTCTCTTTAGAGCCAGGTCTGCCTACGGCAGCCTTTCTCAATAGCAAGGATATGCTCACTGAGTCTGTACATAGTCAAAGATGTCCTTAAGTTTGGGTCAGTCACAGTGGTCAGTTATTCTGCCACTGTGTTCTCTCTGCTTAGGGCCAAATAGCATTCTAGTTTGCTCTCTGTTTTTGGGTAAAGTGTTTCCAATGTGTCAAGTAATTATCTTTTTGTTTTTTCATGATTTGGTTGGGTGTAATTGTGTTGCTGTCCTGTGGCTCTGTGGGGACTGTTTGTGAACAGAGCCCCATGACCAGCTTGCTTAGGGGGACATCAGGTTCATCTCTCAGTAGATGATGGCTTTGTGGTGACAAGGTTTGGGAATCACTTCCTTTTAGGTGGTTGTAGAATTTAACAGCTCTCCCATTTTGTGAACTCTCTCTCGCTCTCTCTGTCTCTCTATCTCTCTCTCTCTTTCACTCTCTCTCTCTGTCTTTCTTTCTTTCTTTATTCCCTTCTCTCTCTCTATCACTCTCTCTAATCTGTTCTTAGACCACAGAGAGAGAGGGAGAGGGAGAGAGAGAGAGAGAGAGAGAGAGAGAGAGAGAGAGAGAGAGAGAGAGAGAGAGAGAGAGAGAGAGAGAGAGAGAGAGAGAGAGAGAAGCCTGTTTTGGAGTGGAATATAATATTCAGCAGGAATGAATACAAAGCTCTGCATGGAATGTGATTTGATATGGAATTTAAATTGTATTGTTGGGTGCTTAGTGTGTTTCATATAAACAAATAGGTAGACAAATGTTGAGAGAGGAAGGGAGAGAGAGCGAGAGAGAGAGAGAGAGAGAGAGATTGCTGTCAGTATTGAGAATACAACAGGCTTGTCATATTAGTTTAGGAAATCTGTATTTATGAGTCCAGACAGACAGGCATCGTCACTTTCCATCTAGAAACGCAGATTGATAAATCACTTACTTTGCATGGAAATGGGGGTTTGCTTACTCACACACACACACACACACACACACACACACACACACACACACACACACACACACACACACACACACACACACACACAGTGGATTCTTCTGCATACAAAGGATTTATATATGAATCATGATTTTCCAGATAGAGGCCCCAATTCCATGAGCATAATGATTGTGTCCCAAATGGCACCCTATTCCCTACATAGTGCACTACTATGAGGGGGGTGGTCAAAAGTAGTGCACTATATAGGGAATAGGGTGCCTCTTTAATACCTCTCTATTCCTCCCAGTACCTCTATCTAATCAACCACTTAACTCTCCTCACCAGGGAAACCAGCCCACCATTTTTCTATCAAAGCCCAAATCAAACGAGAGGGAAAAGAAGTGCCCCAGGGATGCTATGTGCAATCTCATCATGTGAAATAGGTGCTCGTCTGCTCTGGTCTCTAGTATGTAGTTAACTGAAAATCCCATTACTGCCTTGACACCAAAATAACCAAAACAACTCCTTCCCTCCTTTATTTTCTCTTCCTTTCTTCCCTCTCTACTCCCTCCCTTTAAAAGTCTCCTCTCATGCTCTCTCTCTCTCCATTCTCTCTCTCTTTCTCTCCCTCTCTATCCCCTTCTCTTTCTCTCTCTCTCTCTCTCTCTCTCTCTCTTTCTCTCCCATTCTCTCCCTCTTTCTCTCCCTTCTCGCTCTCTCTATCCCCTTCTCTCTCTCTCTCTCTCTCTATCCCCTTCTCTCTCTCCCTCTCTCCCTCTCTCCCTCTCTCTCCTCTCTATCCCTCCCTCCCTCCCTTTCTCTTTCTTGCTCTCTCTCTATCCCCTACCACTTCATCTTTCCACCCACATATTGCTCCCAGCAGTATAAAACCTTTCACCAGGTATTGCCTTTATTCCAACCAGAGCCATTTGGGATGCAGACCAGGTGTGTTAGAATTCCGGCTGGCAGGTGGAAGTGTTTTATTGTGACACCACATAAAGCCTCATAATTTACTGCCCTCTGAGAGAAGCCAGTGTAGGGCAGATATCTTCATCAGCACACATTGACACATCCCCCCCCCCAAAAAAAAAATCCCTTAAAACCAGAGATTGACATGCTTTTAAAAATCTCAAATGCAAACACTTCTGAAGTGCTGAAATGAAAAATAAGTTAGAGGGACTCTGCTATGTCTAGAATTCCTGTATGGTTTTGGGTTGAACTGCAAGCGTTTATTCTCTGTTAGGTAGCTGTTGATGTTTGCAGTGTTTAGTTTCTTAGTATTGCATAAGCAAACCTGAACAATTTACAGGTTGCATCCGAAATGGCAGCCCATTCCCTTTATAGTGCAATACTTTTGACTTAGTCCATAGGGCTCTCAACAAAAGTAGTGCACTATATAGGGAATAGGGTGCCATTTGGGACCTAGCGGTGTACTGACATCGAGCACAGAATGTTTTGATCCATTCCTGGAGCTAGGGAATTCCCTTTTTGTTCCAGCCCAGCACTAACACACCTGACTCCACTAATCAACCAGTACACCAGGCCCTGGATCAGTTCAATGAGGTGTGTAGTTACACTTCTGGGATGTGAAACTGAATCAAGCTGCACTGGAGAGAAGAGTGAGGGACATTTATATCATTTGAAAAAAACAGATATTTTGTTATAGGCTGATATTTTACAGGCAGAAACTTTAACAGCCTTGTTATGACACTGGCACACATGGAACACATGAACTACACCACCGCACCACCTCTGCATGCTAATACAAAAGACTGTGTGTGTGTGTGTGTGTGTGTGTGTGTGTGTTTGTGCACGTGCGTGTGTTTGTGTGTGCGTGTGTGTGTTTGTTAATAAAGACCAATGAGTAAGAGGTGTATATATTTGAATATGTCCCTCCAGTAATCCTCCAGTAATCCTCCAGTAATCCTCCAGTAACTGAAAAGTTAGGTCATTGTAACGGCTGTCTTCTGTAGAAATGGACCAAGGCGCAGCAGGTATGTGAATACTCATCTTTAATTAAAATAAAGGAGTAGAGCATCCACTTAACAATTCAAACAATATATACGACAGGAACAGTTTTGCAGGCACACAACACGCAGTGCAAAAACAACTACCCACGAAAACCAAACAAACACACACCTACTTATGGGACTCCCAATCAGAGGCAACTAGAAACACCTGCCTCCAATTGAGAGTCCAGCACCCAAAACTACACATAGAAAAACAAACCTAGAACCTATACCAAACTAATACACCCCACTACACCACACACAAAACCCCATAATACAAAACAAATATACCTCTGCCACGTCCTGACCAAATATAATAGAAATAATACCTAAATATTGGTCAGGACGTGACATTACCCCCCCCTAAAGGTGCAGACCCCGGAATGCACCTTAAAAGAAAACACAAAAAATCCCCATTACCCCAACAAAACCAAAAAGCAATACCCCCTAAACAATAAGGGAGGGAAGGGAGGGTGGCTGCCGTCAACGACGGCACTGTGCTACACCCTCCCTCCCCAACCCACCTATCCTGGAGGTGGCTCCGGTGCAGGACGTGGACCCTGCTCCACCCTCGGCGTCGCCCACTTCGGTGGAGCCGATAGCTGCGCCAGGCAGACGGACCCCTCGGGCTGGGCCGGAGGACAGGAGGGCCCCTCGGGCTGGGCCGGGGGACAGGAGGGCCCCTCGGGCTGGGCCGGGGGACAGGAGGGCCCCTCGGGCTGGGCCGGGGGACAGGAGGGCCCCTCGGGCTGGGCCGGGGGACAGGAGGGCCCCTCGGGCTGGGCCGGAGAGCAGGAGGGCCCCTCGGGCTGGGCCGGAGAGCAGGAGGGCCCCTCGGGCTGGGCCGGAGAGCAGGAGGGCCCCTCGGGCTGGGCCGGAGAGCAGGAGGGCCCCTCGGGCTGGGCCGGAGGGCAGGAGGGCCACTCGGGGCTGATTCTGACAGGCCGGGCACCCTGGCAGATCAGGGCAGGCGGACCACTCGGGCTGGCCGGAAGGCATGCGGGCCACTCGGGCTGGGCCGGAAGGTATGCGGGCCACTCGGGCTGGGCAGGAAGGCATGCGGGCCACTCGGGCTGGGCCGGAAGGCAGGAGGACCACTCGGGCTGGACCGGAGGGCAGGAGGACCACTCGGGCTGGGCCGGAGGGCAGGAGGACCACTCGGGCTGGACCGGAGGGCAGGAGGACCACTCGGGCTGGACCGGAGGGCAGGAGGACCACTCGGGCTGATCCTGACAGGCCGGGCACCCTGGCAGATCAGGGCAGGCGGGCACCTCTGGCAGAACCAGGCAGTCTGGCCACCCTGGCAGTTCAGGGTAGTCTGGCCACCCTGGCAGTTCAGGGCAGTCTGGCCACCCTGGCAGTTCAGGGCAGTCTGGCCACCCTGGCAGTTCAGGGCAGTCTGGCCACCCTGGCAGTTCAGGGCAGTCTGGCCACCCTGGCAGTTCAGGGCAGTCTGGCCACTCTGGCAGTTCAGGGCAGTCTGGCCACTCCGGCAGTTCAGGGCAGTCTGGCCACTCCGGCAGTTCAGGGCAGTCTGGCCACTCCGGCAGTTCAGGGCAGTCTGACCTCTCTGGCGACTGTTGACTGGCGGGCAGCTCTGATGACTGTTGACTGGCGGGCAGCTCTGACGACTGTTGACTGGCGGGCAGCTCTGACGACTGTTGACTGGCGGGCAGCTCTGACGACTGTTGACTGGCGGGCAGCTCTGACGACTGTTGACTGGCGGGCAGCTCTGACGACTGTTGACTGGCGGGCAGCTCTGGTGATGGTTGACTGGCGGGCAGCACTGACGACTGTTGACTGGCGGGCAGCTCTGGTGACTGTTGACTGGCGAGGCTGGGTTGACACACTAGACTCCTGATGCGTGGGGCTGGTATAGGACGTGCCAGCCTGGAGACACGCACCTCCATGCTAGTGCGTCTGGCGGGAAACACCGGACCGAAAGGGCGCACTGGCGGTCTTGAGCGCAGGGTTGGCATCACCCCTTCCGGCTCGATGCCTACTTCGCCCTGGCACATGCGGGGCGCTGGTACCTTGCCTACCGGCCTGAAAATCCCAGGCCTCACCACAGCCCCAACCCCAAAGCACGGGACCTGTCCAGTCTGCCCTACAAGGGTACGGGGAGCTGGCCTGGGGCTGTAATCTCGCCCCGCCAAATAGCCCTTGTGCCCCCCCCTAAAAAATTATTGGGGCTGCCTCCAACATTCCTCCCTCACTTGCCTCTGTCCTCTTCTCCGCTGCTTGGTCCTTTGGTGGTGGGTAGTTCTGTAACGGCTGTCTTCTGTAGAAATGGACCAAGGCGCAGCAGGTATGTGAATACTCATCTTTAATTAAAATAAAGGAGTAGAGCATCCACTTAACAATTCAAACAATATATACGACAGGAACAGTTTTGCAGGCACACAACACGCAGTGCAAAAACAACTACCCACGAAAACCAAACAAACACACACCTACTTATGGGACTCCCAATCAGAGGCAACTAGAAACACCTGCCTCCAATTGAGAGTCCAGCACCCAAAACTACACATAGAAAAACAAACCTAGAACCTATACCAAACTAATACACCCCACTACACCACACACAAAACCCCATAATACAAAACAAATATACCTCTGCCACGTCCTGACCAAATATAATAGAAATAATACCTAAATATTGG
Organism: Salmo salar; assembly: GCF_965601325.2. Lineage (NCBI taxonomy): Eukaryota > Metazoa > Chordata > Actinopteri > Salmoniformes > Salmonidae > Salmo > Salmo salar. The sequence goes on from NC_138294.1 coordinate 10,563,827, forward strand.
TCAGGACGTGACAGTCATTGAGAGCCCCTCACATGAAACATTCAGCTTGTGAAATCAAAACACCTTCAGTCTAACTAACAAGACGACAAGTCTCAATTTAACTTTGATTACGTCCCGAATGGCACCCTATTCCCTATCTAGTACACTACTTTCACCAGAGCCCTATTCCCTATCTAGTACACTACTTTCACCAGAGCCCTATTCCCTATCTAGTACATGACTTTTGCCAGAGCTCTGAGTGCGCAATTTAGGGAATAGGGTGGTATTTGGAACATACTGATATTTCTGGTTCTATTCTTCATCGTGGTTTTATATTGTCGTCCACTTCTTTTCCAGAGCGAGAGAATCCACTTGAGTGTGTCCTTGATTACACCTGCTGTGGCTTGTTACAACCACAGGGTGTATTAAAAGTCATGTGTAAGCCGCAGAAAGGTTTGAGTGTGTGTGTGTGTGTGTGTGTGTGTGTGTGTGTGTGTGCACGCGTACATATGCGTAATTGTGAACATATCTGTGTGTGATTGTGATTACAGCGTTTTAAAGCAGTATCCTCCTTTAGAATCACTCCTCTGCTGTGTCTAGCAGTAGGTGATTAATGTTTCATACAGCGTTTTAAAGCAGTATCCTCCTATAGAATCACTCCTCTGCTGTGTCTAGCAGTAGGTGATTAATGTTTCATACAGCGTTTTAAAGCAGTATCCTCCGGGTAGGATCACTCCTCTGCTGTGTCTAGCAGTAGATGATTAATGTTTCATACAGCGTTTTAAAGCAGTATCCTCCTATAGAATCACTCCTCTGCTGTGTCTAGCAGTAGGTGATTAATGTTTCATACAGCGTTTTAAAGCAGTATCCTCCTTGTCATGCCCTGATCTGTTTCACCTGTCATTGTGCTTCCCTGTGGCTCAGTTGATAGAGCATGGTGTTTGCAACATGTTTGCAACGCCAGGGTTGTGGGTTTGATTCCCATGGGGGGCCAGTATAAAAAATAAAAAATAATAATAATGCATGAAAATGAAATGTATGTATTCACTACTGTAAGTCGCTCTGGATAAGAGTGTCTGCTAAATGACTAAAAACATTTTTTTTAAATGTCTCCATCCCCCTCCAGGTATCGCCCATCTTCCCCATTATCCCCTGTGTATTTATACCTGTGTTTTCTGTCTCTGTTGCCAGTTCGTCTTGTATGTTCATGCCTACCAGCCTTTTGTCTCAGCTCCTGTTTTCCCTAGTCTCTCTTTTTCTCGTCCTCCTGGTTTTTGACCTTTGCCTGTCCTGACCCTGTTCCTGCTCGCCTGACCACTGCCTGTCCCTGACCCTGAGCCTGCCTGCCATCCTGTTCCTTTGCTCCACCTCTGGATTACTGACCTCTGCCGGAACTGACCCTGAGTCTGCCTGCTGTCCTGTTCCTTTGCTCCACCTCTGGATTACTGACCTCTGCCTGAACTGACCCTGAGTCTGCCTGCCATCCTGTTCCTTTGCTCCATCTCTGGATTACTGACCTCTGCCTGAACTGACCCTGAGTCTGCCTGCCGTCCTGTTCCTTTGCTCCACCTCTGGATTACTGACCTCTGCCTGAACTGACTCTGAGCCTGCCTGCCTTCCTGTACCTTGGCCTCTGCTCTGCATTATCAACCCCTGCCTGCCTTGACCTGTCGTTTGCCTGCTCCTGTGGTTACAATAAACATTGTTACTTCACACAGTCTACACTTGGGTCTTACCTTGATTCCTGATAGTACGAGCTGGCCATGACTTACCCAGCAGACTTGGACCAGCTCAGCAATGCCATCTCCTCCCAAGGAACCCTCATTGGTAGACACGATGAGATGCTTCATGGTCTGATGGAAGGGGTCCAGGATGTGGCCGAACATCAACACCCAGCATTGGACGGTTTGCGGGAGCAATTTCGTGGGTCGCCTACTAGGCAGCCTACCATGACGGTAACCTCCCAGCCCTTCAGTAACCCGGCTGGTAGCGGTGCCGTCACCCCGGTTTCCCGGGAACCCCGCTTACCTCCCCCGGAGCGCTACGATATAGATTCCAGAACCTGCCGGGCCATTCTCTCCCAGTGCTCCCTCGTTTTTCGAGCTGCAGCCTTCTTCGTTCCGCTCGAAGATTGTGTACATTATTGAGTTACTCCAGCTTCAGCAGGGCTCCTTCAGTGTGGCAGACTATGCGGTGGATTTCCGCACGGAGGGTACCTGGAACCCGGAAGCGCAGTTCAACACGTTCCTGCACGGATTATCGGCGGGCGTTAAGGACGAGCTTGCAGCCCAAGAACTAGGAGGGAGAAGAGTTCTGATTGCAGTCCAAATTGCTCACTCAAGGATCCCACCTTGCATCTGATGAGCTCCGGAAATCCTTGATAGGATCCGAGCTTACCCGAATTCCTCCAAGAGCCTCCGAAGACTGCCGAGTTGCCTCTTCCCGAGCCGATGCAGCTCGGCAGGGCTAGGCTGCCTCCAGCCGGTCTAAATTGCGTACTGTCGGTAATTATGTGTCTGCCTGTCCCTTCAAGAGACCCAACTCATTCGTTGGAGTGAGTACTCTGGTGGGTCTTAAAGATAATTGTTCTTCTCCCCTTGCTCGCCCCCCTCTCCATGCCGCCCTGCTGTGGGGCAACCAGTCCAAGTCTCTCCAGGTACTCATCGACTCGGGGGCCGATGTGAGTCTCATGGGCATTACCATGGCGTCCGAGCTGGGCATCCCCACTAAACCCCTCTCCATTCTCATGGGTGTTAGAGCATTGGACGGACGCTCTGTAGGTCAGGTCACCCACCAGACCACCCTCGTCAACCTAAGAGTGGCGAGGAACCAAAGCGAGACGATCCGATTCCTGATGGTTGAGTCTCCGCAGGTTCCGGGATTTTGGGATTCTCTTGGCTCCAGTGGCACAATCCCTCTATTGACTGGTCTACTGGTGCCATCATGGGCTGGAACCCGTCCTGCCGCACTCACTGCCTGAAATCAGCTCTGCCTGCCCTGGACCTCACCGCCTGCTCCGCAGAGTACCAGGACCACCGGGAGCAGTTCAGTAAGGCCCGGGCCACTTTGCTTCCACAGCACCAACCGGTATCCAAGCAGGTCAAGTTTGAGGCGCTGGCATGCCGCTATAGTGACGCGGCTACTACCCCGGAAGCCGAGACTTTTCACCCCCATTCCAAGATCATTAGCCCCTCTGCTGTTCATCCTCTGTTGCCCCGTACCCTCCGTATTTATCCTACCTTTTCTCTATCTAGAGTTAAAATCATGTCTGACTGCCCCTTTTGTCCTGTTTCCAGTGTCCTCCTCTGCTCTGTGTAGCAGTAGGTGATTAATGGAGGTGTGGTAAACAGTCACACTAAGGATTCATTTTGGAACTGACAACTTTTTATGTATAGCCTTTAAATGACTAATTAACAAATTAAATTGGGTGGCAGGTAGCCTAGTGGTTAGAGCGTTGGGCCAGTAACTGAAAGGTCAAATTCCTGAGCTGATAAGGTAAAAATGTGTCGTTCTGCCCCTGAACAAGGCAGTTAACCCATTGTTCCCCAGTAGGCTGTCATTGTAAATAAGAATTTGTTCTTAACTGACTTGCCTAGTTAAAAGTTAAATATTTTTTTTATATATAATTACTAGGTGCCTTGGATTGTTTCCTAAATGGTATTATATTCCCTCTGTAGTGCACTACTTTTCACCAGAGCCCTATGTGCCCGTTCAACAGTAGTGCTCTACATAGGGAATAGGGTCCCATTTCCTCCAGAAAGCAGTAAGTGTATTATGTATTACGGAATAGGCTGCTTCCTATTACATTGGTAATTACTGAGAGTGAGAAAGGGGGAGTGTGTGTGTGTGTGTGTGTGTGTGTGTGTGTGTGTGTGTGTGTGTGTGTGTGTGTGTGTGTGTGTGTGTGTGTGTGTGTGTGTGTGTGTGTGTGTGTGTGTGAGTGTGTGTGTGTGTGTGTGTGTGTGTGTGTGTGTAATGACTGGGGATAAGAGTATGGGCCTGAAGGGGTACGAGGGAGAACAGGGAAGATAGGAGCAGTGAGGTTGATGGAGGTGTGGGGGAGAACGGAGGACGATTGGAAGAGTGGGGTTGATGGGGGTGTGGGTAGAAGGCATGCATTTGTAAATTGAAAACATGACACCGTGGTGGGTGATTTAATGAGCTTTCCAACAGACTGCAGCCCAAGAAAGAAAAGGAGCGGCCTTGGAGTTTAAAAGAGAAGAGAACAGAGGGAAGAAAGAAAGAGAGGCAGAGTGTTTTTAATTTTTCACCAAGGGGCCTTGCAGTTCTAATTGGTACTGCATAAGTGCTGCTTAATGCGTTTGGCCACGTCTCAAATGGCACCCTATTCCCTTTGTAGTGCACAACTTATAACCAGTAGTGCACAATGAAGGGAATAGGGTGCCATTTGGGACATAATCTGCCTGTATCTCAAGAAATGGAGAGGTTATTATCAGTCAAGGTCTGAAGTACCTTAAAGTGGAACTGACAGCTTTATAACTACTTTGCAGATATAAAACAAACAAGACAATCAGAATATCAGTCAAAAATATCACATGTCCAGTTTATGCTACTAAACCAACTTGATAAGAGGTTTTAGAAATGGGTTCTATTTGACTCAGTGGCAGAATACTGTGGATGGATGCAGTTCAATGCATGATTAATATAATACATTTAATACCAACAAATTTCAAGGTTGTCCCAGAAATATTGCTATCAGGTTGTAAATCACAGCTGGTCTGGTACATTGTTTGCTCCCTCCATTCGGATATACTGTTCAATGACTCAATATTTTCAACAAAAAAATTGACAAATGTAACTGATGCTAAGAATGTCAATACAATCAAACAAGGCAATGATCACAAGTCAGTCACAATGTGTCAAATAGGCTAGCGCATTCATTTAAGCAGCTATTTATTTAGCTAGCTTAAAACACAGAGCCTAACGTTAGCTAGCTGCTGGGAGGATGTCATGTCATTTGGAGGAGTGGTTGAGTAAACGACACTCCACCCTCATATCGTTTTTCGGTGGATACAGCTCGAGATGCAGTTATCATTTATCAGCTAGCAAGAAAATGCGAATCGTTTTTAGCTATGCTGAACGACTTGACTGTTAGCCATCTAGCATATCTCTTGCATTTGTAAACTCACTCTTGCTATCTACTCTGATTTTAGAGCACTCTGAGTGTGTGCCAGAGCGCAGAATAACTGATGAATTTCTGAACATGCAAAACCTGCTGAATATGGCCGGTGTCATGGATATCATAAGGTGAATGCACCAATTTGTAAGTCGCTCTGGATAACAGCGTCTGCTAAATGACATAAATGTAAATGTGTCAGTAAACGTCGGCGAAAAAAAGTAATTACAATGTTGCCAGCAGCGCAGTTAGTCGCTAACGCTCTAGATAACATTGACCAGCTCTGCTACATAGGTCAAGAAAAATGGTCAGAGTGAGGTGTTCCGTCTGGAAGTAGCTAGCAAGCTAGCCAACTTTAGCCAGTTAGCTTGGATTATTGAGTGCCGTTGAGAAGAACGCTTGGATCAACCCTACTCCTCGGTCAGAGCGTCCAGTGTCAATAGTGCAGTGTATGATCGGAGAGCGAAACCCTCTGAATTTATGAAAGGACAGTCTGACAACGCTCTGAATTTATGAATGGACAGTCTGACAACACCCTGAATTTATGAAAGGACAGTCTGACAACGCTCTGAATTTATGAAAGGACAGTCTGACAACGCTCTGAATTTATGAAAGGACAGTCTGACAACACCCTGAATTTATGAAAGGACAGTCTGACAACACCCTGAATTTATGAAAGGACAGTCTGACAACGCTCTGAATTTATGAAAGGACAGTCTGACAACGCTCTGAATTTATGAAAGGACAGTCTGACAACGCTCTGAATTTATGAAAGGACAGTCTGACAACGCTCTGAATTTATGAAAGGACAGTCTGACAACGCTCTGAATTTATGAATGGACAGTCTGACAACGCTCTGAATTTATGAATGGACAGTCTGACAACACCCTGAATTTATGAAAGGACAGTCTGACAACGCTCTGAATTTATGAAAGGACAGTCTGACAACGCCCTGAATTTATGAATGGACAGTCTGACAACACCCTGAATTTATGAAAGGACAGTCTGACAACACCCTGAATTTATGAAAGGACAGTCTGACAACGCTCTGAATTTATGAAAGGACAGTCTGACAACGCTCTGAATTTATGAAAGGACAGTCTGACAACGCTCTGAATTTATGAAAGGACAGTCTGACAACGCTCTGAATTTATGAAAGGACAGTCTGACAACGCCCTGAATTTATGAAAGGACAGTCTGACAACACCCTGAATTTATGAAAGGACAGTCTGACAACGCTCTGAATTTATGAAAGGACAGTCTGACAATGCTCTGAATTTATGAATGGACAGTCTGACAACACCCTGAATTTATGAACGCACCCTTTGTTGTCAATCAAATGTATTTGGCATTGATCAGGAGAGTCCCCATTCAGTTGTCAAAACGTGGGTTGGTTGGGACAGCATGGATTGGCAGGCGAGCTACAGAAGAAGGAGCAGGCTACTATTCCCCATAGTTTATCAGTTCCATTTTGACGGCCAGCTAGCTGGGGTTTATCTAATGTTCCCATTTTAGCTCATCTCACTCTGGCTAGCATTAGTTGTTGGTCTTGTTGTTGTTGATGTGGATAACTGAGGTAGAGAGCCAACCTGTTCATGGTTGTTTGATCAATAGGACTGTAAAGTTCCCAAATGGAAGAGGACTCCTGTTGTATTTACATTACTGCAGAAATCCTTTCAGGTGTATTTTGTGTCTTTTGGTGAATGTGTTCTAATGATCTGAAGTCACACTGTTGCTGCTGCCTGGAAACACACAGTCCAGTTCATAGTGAATGATGGCAGGCCCTACTGCCTGTAAACAGACAGTCCAGTTCATAGTGAATGATGGCAGGCCCTACTGCCTGTAAACACACAGTCCAGTTCATAGTGAAAGATGGCAGCTCCTACTGCCTGTAAACACACAGTCCAGTTCATAGTAAATGATGGCAGGCTCTACTGTCTGTAAACACACAGTCCAGTTCATAGTGAATGATGGCAGGCCCTACTGCCTGGAAACACACAGTCCAGTTCATAGTAAATGATGGCAGACCCTGCTGCCTGTAAACACACAGTCCAGTTCATAGTGAATGATGGCAGGCCCTACTGCCAGGAAACACACAGTCCAGTTCATAGTGAATGATGGCAGGCCCTACTGCCTGGAAACACACAGTCCAGTTCATAGTGAATGATGGCAGGCAATACTGCTTGGAAACACACAGTCCAGTTCATAGTGAATGATGGCAGGCAATACTGCCTGGAAACACACAGTCCAGTTCATAGTGAATGATGGCAGGCCCTACTGCCTGGAAACACACAGTCCAGTTCATAGTGAATGATTGTAGGCCCTACTGCCTGGAAACACACAGTCCAGTTCATAGTGAATGATGGCAGACCCTACTGACTGGAAACACACAGTCCAGTTCATAGTGAATTATGGCAGGCCCTACTGCCTGGAAACACACAGTCCAGTTCATAGTGAATGATGGCATGCCCTAATGCCTGTAAACACACAGTCCAGTTCATAGTGAATGATGGCAGGCTCTACTGCCTGGAAACACACAGTCTAGTTCATAGTGAATGATGGCAGGTCCTACTGCCTGTAAACACACAGTCCAGTTCATAGTGAATGATGGCAGGTCCTACTGCCTGTAAACACACAGTCCAGTTCATAGTGAATGATGGCAGGCCCTACTGCCTGTAAACACACAGTCCAGTTCATAGTGAATGATGGCAGGTCCTACTGCCTGTAAACACACAGTCCAGTTCATAGTGAATGATGGCAGGCTCTACTGCCTGTAAACACACAGTCCAGTTCATAGTGAATAATGGCAGGCCCTAATGCCTGTAAACACACAGTCCAGTTCATAGTGAATGATGGCAGGTCCTACTGCCTGTAAACACACAGTCCAGTTCATAGTGAATGATGGCAGGCTCTACTGCCTGTAAACACACAGTCCAGTTCATAGTGAATGATGGCAGGTCCTACTGTCTGTAAACACACGGTCCAGTTCATAGTAAATGATGGCAGGCCCTACTGCCTGTAAACACACAGTCCAGTTCATAGTGAATGATGGCAGGCCCTACTGCCTGTAAACACACAGTCCAGTTCATAGTGAATGATGGCAGGTCCTACTGCCTGGAAACACACAGTCCAGTTCATAGTGATTGATGGCAGGCCCTACTGCCTGTAAACACACAGTCCAGTTCATAGTGAATGATGACAGGCCTGCGAGGCAAATGGCTTATTTACATATAGGCCTACTGTAGCTCTGATTGTGTCATTGTGGTGTGTGTAGGTGGCAGGGAAGTCAGGCGCAGGAGAAACCAACTTGGTATAACTGGAGTAGTTTAATTTATATAAAACAAACTCCACAAAACCAACGTACATAAAAATAAACATGGGTAAACTAACCCGCCGCACACCAATACAAAATACACGAACACATAACCACAAACAATCTCCGACAAGGACATGAGGGGAAACAGAGGGTTAAATACACAACATCTAATGAATGGGATTGGAACCAGGTGTGTAGGAAGACCAGACAAAACCAAAGGAAAATGAAAAATGGATCAATGATGGCTAGAAGACCGATGACGTCGACCGCCGAGCACCACCTGAACAAGGAGGGGCATCGACTTCGGCAGAAGTCGTGACAGATTGGCTATGGCTCACCGTCTCCGTGGTCTGTGGTCCTGGATGAGACAGATGTTTTTATTAGGTTTTATTTACTGCAGTGTTTATTCATTATCCAAACGCATGGCCACTTTCCCACTCTATATTGTTATAGAACTTTCACAAATGTCTTCATGTGCGTAATTCCCAAACGGTCTATGAAGAAGGGAAAATGTGAAAATGACATCTAAGGGATCGCTTCCTGGGGGACAGATTAATTAGATTTCATGTTCCTGGAACGCTGTCAGTTCCACTTTAAAGTTGCACTATGCAGAAAACGATCCACCATTTTCTGGATGCTAAAATTCTAAACTTTAATTTCAGTTCATGTGACAAAACAAGCAGGTCTAGTGTAGAAAATCATGGTACCATCTAAACCGCTGTGAAATATATTTGACATCACCAAAAATGTTGCATTTGAAGTTGTTTAAGTTGTTTGAATCTGGTGTTCAAAAATGTAAAATGTAAAAATGTGTACAAAACCGAAAGTAAAAGATGCAAAAATGAAACTTGAGAACATGAAACATAGAAATTGTGCACAAAGAACAGATCTACAGCTTCTTAGACTTGCTTTCAATGAGAATGACAGATCTATAACACATTCCTATGTGAATGTGGCCGGGTCGCCTCATAGCAACACCTGTATGAGCCTTCATACACCAAACACAATGCATATGGCTGTAAATGTAGTTTAGTGAATATTTAACAGGCTGATATATGCAGGCCCATGTCCCTCAGTGCCCCTCTGTTCCACATAAAGCAGTCAGTTAGGAGACAGAGCAGCGCTAATGGAAGATGATATGATATGAATCTCCCTTTGTGTGTGTGTGTGTGTGTGTGTGTGTGTGTGTGTGTGTGTGTGTGTGTGTGTGTGTGTGTCTGTGTGTGTGCGTATAATGGGAGAGATGATATGAACCTGCCGGTCGCCCGCTGTCACTAAAACTAATTAACCCCCATGTCCTCACTCACTCATTGATGGGGTACGCACACACATACACACACACACACACACACACACACACACACACACACACACACACACACACACACACACACACACACACACACACACACACACACACACACATACACACACAAACCACAAACCGCGGCTCTGAATGTGTGTGTATGTGTGTGTACCCATGTGTACCCATGTGTGTATGAATCCCATGGTGAAGCCATGGTTCACTGACCGCCGTCGTAACAGCGATAAAAGCATAGTTTGTATGCTGATGACGGAAATTGATGTCCTTGGAAGAACTCCACTCAACATAAATCAGAGATAGCATAGATATACACTAACTAGAATAGACCCGCTTCATTTAGCTCTGTAGCCTGCTAACCAGATCCAGTTTCGCACTTGTTCCAAATCTATGGCATGAGAAGGCCTTGACTATCTGTTCAGTTTTAAACTCTTGGTTTGTAAAGTACCAAACTCCAACTGGCAGCTCTATTGGGAAGACATCATGAAGAGTAGTTGATTCATTCTCTTTGAGTGACAGTGACATTTTCAGTTAAGGATACAGTGTGTTTCTGATTGATAATAGACGATAACCAGTATAGCTGACATTCAAAAAAGTGTATTTTATGCATTTTGTTAAATACATCCTCATACACTGTAGAGAGCAGTTCCTAAATATCCCAGTCCATTGTCTTTGGTGTGAGCACGGCCCATTTGACACCATTCATCTTTCAGCTGCATGATATCATAGAGAACAACGAGGCCTAATAAGTTAAACCAATAATGAAGGAGACGGAAGCCTAACAGTCTTAAATCATCCTCTTTAATAATCCTCTTTCTGAAGAAGAAGAAATCCATGTCGGCATCACAAATGGCACCCTATTCCCTTTATAGAGCAGCACATTTGACCAGAGCTCTTTGACCCCAATGGGCCCTGGTCAAATGTAGTACACTATGAAGGGAATAGAATGCCATTTGGAACTTCCCCCATAATAACACCTCCTATATGATATGACTCAGCTGTATTGTGTTTCATTACGGAAATGAGGAGGAACAAGAAAACAAAAGAAAGAACGAAAGAACGAAAGAACGAAAGAACGAAAGAACGAAAGAACGAAAGAACGAAAGAACGAAAGAACGAAAGAACGAAAGAACGAAAGAACGAAAGAACGAAAGAACGAAAGAAAGAAAGAAAGAAAGAAAGAAAGAAAGAAAGAGAGTGAAAACGAAGAAGAGGAAAATCCATTCCAATTAATCAGGGGTATGAAGAATGGAATGGTTTTTAGCCTGCATTCATCTCTGGAGAGTTCACTACTCTCTAAAGAAGCTGTGTGTGTGTGTGTGTGTGTGTGTGTGTGTGTGTGTGTGTGTGTGTGTGTGTGTGTGTGTGTGTGTGTGTGTGTTTATCAATGTGTGGGTGTTTGTGTGTGTGTGTGACTGTGTGTGTGTGTGTGAGGTCATTAGAAGCGTGCATGAAGTGAATTTCAACCATATCGTTATTCAATATGACCAGTATTTAATAGCGTCATTATAGCACATTTCATGGCTCTCTGGTGGAAACACTCTACCAGAGCTGTAATGTGCTGCAATTTTCTGCTTCAAGATCCACTCCTGATGCAAGATGATGTTTGTTGGGTTATATTGACTGCGTCACAAATAGCACAAATAGCACCCTATATATAGTGCACTACTTTAGTCCTGTATGGGCACTGGTCAGAAGTAGTGCACAGTATAGGGAATAGGCTGTTGTTTGTTGAGTACATCTGTTGATGTTATTTGAGAAAAAAAAAAGAAATTCCGACAAGATGGACAATTATTTGATTGTTATGACAAGAAATGACAGAGAACAGCTGTTCAACGTGTTATTGCATTCAACACTGCATCGGACAACGTTTTGCCTACACTGTTGTTCATTTCATAGTGTACACCAATCACAGGTTCCTTTAACTGAAAACATAACTGTCACTGACAACGAATCAATCACTAAACCACAAATACAGCTTTTCTGAAAAGCATGGTCAATGGATTCTTTAAGGATCAATGGCTGTAAAATGATTTTTGAAAGTCCACAAATATATGTACCAATCCCAGACTGCACCTATAACGCAATTACAGGTTGTTTCCTTCCCTCCCACCTGTGTGTCCATAGATCAACAGACGGCATGGAGTGGAGTACCGTGATGGAGAGGAACGTTTACCTGTGGTGAAAATGATAGACACACACGGGCTGATTCACATCCACCCTGTTGTTAACAGTGTTGTTAGACCAGGTAGATTCACATCCACCCTGTTGTTAGCAGTGTTGTTAGATCAGGTAGATTCACATCCACTCTGTTGTTAACAGTGTTGTTTGACAAGGCAGATTCACATCCACCCTGTTGTTAACAGTGTTGTTAGACCAGGTAGATTCACATCCACCCTGTTGTTAACAGTGTTGTTAGACCAGGTAGATTCACATCCACCCTGTTGTTAGCAGTGTTGTTAGATCAGGTAGATTCACATCCACCCTGTTGTTAACAGTGTTGTTAGACCAGGTAGATTCACATCCACCCTGTTGTTAACAGTGTTGTTAGACCAGGTAGATTCACATCCACCCTGTTGTTAACAGTGTTGTTAGATCAGGTAGATTCACATCCACCCTGTTGTTAACAGTGTTGTTAGACCAGGTATCCACATCCACCCTGTTGTTAACAGTGTTGTTAGACCAGGTAGATTCACATCCACCCTGTTGTTAACAGTGTTGTTAGACCAGGTATCCACATACCCTGTTGTTAACAGTGTTGTTAGACCAGGTAGATTCACATCCACCCTGTTGTTAACAGTGTTGTTAGATCAGGTAGATTCACATCCACTCTGTTGTTAACAGTGTTGTTTGACCAGGTAGATTCACATCCACCCTGTTGTTAACAGTGTTGTTAGACCAGGTAGATTCACATCCACCCTGTTGTTAACAGTGTTGTTAGACCAGGTAGATTCACATCCACCCTGTTGTTAACAGTGTTGTTAGATCAGGTATCCACATCCACCCTGTTGTTAACAGTGTTGTTAGATCAGGTAGATTCACATCCACCCTGTTGTTAACAGTGTTGTTAGACCAGGTAGATTCACATCCACTCTGTTGTTAACAGTGTTGTTTGACCAGGTAGATTCACATCCACCCTGTTGTTAACAGTGTTGTTAGATCAGGTAGATTCACATCCACTCTGTTGTTAACAGTGTTGTTTGACCAGGTAGATTCACATCCACCCTGTTGTTAACAGTGTTGTTAGATCAGGTATCCACATCCACCCTGTTGTTAACAGTGTTGTTAGACCAGGTATCCACAAATACCCTGTTGTTAACAGTGTTGTTAGACCAGGTAGATTCACATCCACCCTGTTGTTAACAGTGTTGTTAGACCAGTTAGATTCACATCCACCCTGTTGTAAGCAGTGTTGTTAGATCAGGTAGATTCACACTCACCCTGTTGTTAACAGTGTTGTTAGACCAGGTAGATTCACATCCACCCTGTTGTTAACAGTGTTGTTAGACCAGGTAGATTCACATCCACCCTGTTGTTAACAGTGTTGTTAGATCAGGTAGATTCACATCCACCCTGTTGTTAACAGTGTTGTTAGACCAGGTATCCACATCCACCCTGTTGTTAACAGTGTTGTTAGACCAGGTAGATTCACATCCACCCTGTTGTTAACAGTGTTGTTAGACCAGGTATCCACATCCACCCTGTTGTTAACAGTGTTGTTAGACCAGGTAGATTCACATCTACCCTGTTGCTAACAGTGTTGTTAGATCAGGTAGATTCACATCCACCCTGCTGTTAACAGTGTTGTTAGACCAGATAGATTCACATCCACCCTGTTGTTAACAGTGTTGTTAGATCAGGTAGATTCACATCCACCCTGTTGCTAACAGTGTTGTTAGACCAGATAGATTCACATCCACCCTGTTGTTAACAGTGTTGTTAGATCAGGTAGATTCACATCCACCCTGTTGTTAACAGTGTTGTTAGACCAGGTAGATTCACATCCACCCTGTTGTTAACAGTGTTGTTAGATCAGGTAGATTCACATCCACCCTGTTGTTAACAGTGTTGTTAGACCAGATAGATTCACATCCACCCTGTTGTTAACAGTGTTGTTTGACCAGGTAGATTCACATCCACCCTGTTGTTAACAGTGTTGTTAGATCAGGTAGATTCACATCCACTCTGTTGTTAACAGTGTTGTTTGACCAGGTAGATTCACATCCACCCTGTTGTTAACAGTGTTGTTAGATCAGGTAGATTCACATCCACTCTGTTGTTAACAGTGTTGTTTGACCAGCTAGATTCACATCCTCCCTGTTGTTAACCTCTATGGGCTAGGTGGGACGCTAGCGTCCCCCCCGTGGTGCACTCCATCAACAGCAGGTGCATTTCAAGAGCGGCAATTTTGAAACCAAATAAATGTCAAAATTCAAATGTTTCAAACATACAACTATCTTACACCCTTTGAAAGATAAACATCTCCTTAATCTAACCACGTTGTCCGATTTCAAAAAGGTTTTAGGGCGAAAGCATAAAGTTAGATTATTTTAGGAGAGTACATTGACAATAGCTGTGTGTAATGTTTTGTCAATTCAAAGACAGGGTCACCATAAACCACAGACACCATTCAAACAGTTTTAGAAACTTTAGGGTGTTTGCTATCCATACATAATAAGTATATGCATATTCTAGTTACTGGGTAGGATTAGTAACCAGATTAAATCGGGTACGTTTTTTTATCCAGCCGTGAAAATACTGCCCCCTAGCCCCAACAGGTTAACAGTGTTGTTTGACCAGGTAGATTCACATCCTCCCTGTTGTTAACCTCTATGGGCTATGTGGGACGCTAGCGTCCCCCCCGTGGTGCACTCCATCAACAGCAGGTGCATTTCAAGAGCGGCAAATTTGAAACCAAATAAATGTCAAAATTCAAATTTTTCAAACATACAACTATCTTACACCCTTTGAAAGATAAACATCTCCTTAATCTAACCACGTTGTCCGATTTCAAAAAGGTTTTACGGCGAAAGCATAAAGTTAGATTATGTTAGGAGAGTACATTGACAATAGCTGTGTGTAATGTTTTGTCAATTCAAAGACAGGGTCACCAAAAGCATAAAACCAGCTAAAATGATGCACTAACCTTTTACAATCTCCATCAGATGACACTCCTAGGACATTATGTTAGACAATGCATGCATTTTTAGTTCTATCAAGTTCATATTTATATCCAAAAACAGCGTTTTACTATGGCATTGATGTTGAGGAAATCGTTTCCCTCCAATAACCGGCAGTCAAGTCAGCACCACAAATTAAATAATTAAAATTAGAAAACATTGGTAAAATATTATATTGTCATTTAAAGAATTATAGATTTACATCTGTTGAACGCAATCAACTTGCCAGATTTAAAAATAACCTTACTGGGAAATCACACTTGGCAATAATCTGAGCACTGCGCCCAGAAAAATACGCGTTGCGATACAGACTAGCCGCCATGTTGGGGAGATCTAAAATCGAAAATACTATGTAAATAATCCATTACCTTTGATTCTCTTCATCAGATGTCACTTCCAGGTATCACAGGTCCATAACGAATGTAGTTTTGTTCAAAAAAGCTCATCATTTATGTCCAAAAATCTCCGTCTTGTTAGCACATGATCTAAGCCCGCCGGACTTCACTTCATGAACGAGGGGAAAAAATATATTTACGTTCGTTCAAACATGTCAAACCTTGTATAGCATAAATCATTAGGGCCTTTTTTAACCAGAACATGAATAATATTCCACATCCACCCTGTTGTTAACAGTGTTGTTAGACCAGGTAGATTCACATCCACCCTGTTGTTAGCAGTGTTGTTAGACCAGGTAGATTCACATCCACTCTGTTGTTAACAGTGTTGTTTGACCAGGTAGATTCACATCCACCCTGTTGTTAACAGTGTTGTTAGATCAGGTAGATTCACATCCACTCTGTTGTTAACAGTGTTGTTTGACCAGGTAGATTCACATCCACCCTGTTGTTAACAGTGTTGTTAGATCAGGTATCCACATCCACCCTGTTGTTAACAGTGTTGTTAGACCAGGTATCCACAACCACCCTGTTGTTAACAGTGTTGTTAGACCAGGTAGATTCACATCCACCCTGTTGTTAACAGTGTTGTTAGACCAGTTAGATTCACATCCACCCTGTTGTAAGCAGTGTTGTTAGATCAGGTAGATTCACACTCACCCTGTTGTTAACAGTGTTGTTAGACCAGGTAGATTCACATCCACCCTGTTGTTAACAGTGTTGTTAGACCAGGTAGATTCACATCCACCCTGTTGTTAACAGTGTTGTTAGATCAGGTAGATTCACATCCACCCTGTTGTTAACAGTGTTGTTAGACCAGGTATCCACATCCACCCTGTTGTTAACAGTGTTGTTAGACCAGGTAGATTCACATCCACCCTGTTGTTAACAGTGTTGTTAGACCAGGTATCCACATCCACCCTGTTGTTAACAGTGTTGTTAGACCAGGTAGATTCACATCTACCCTGTTGCTAACAGTGTTGTTAGATCAGGTAGATTCACATCCACCCTGCTGTTAACAGTGTTGTTAGACCAGATAGATTCACATCCACCCTGTTGTTAACAGTGTTGTTAGATCAGGTAGATTCACATCCACCCTGTTGCTAACAGTGTTGTTAGACCAGATAGATTCACATCCACCCTGTTGTTAACCTCTTGGGGCTAGGTGGGACGCTAGCGTGCCACCTGTGGTGCACTCCATCAACAGCAGGTGCATTTCAAGAGCGGCAAATTTGAATCCAAATAAATGTCAAAATTCAAATTTTTCAAAAATACAACTATGTTACACCATTTGAAAGATAAACATCTCCTTAATCTAACCACGTTTTACGATTTCAAAAAGGTTTTACGGCGAAAGCATAAATTTAGAGTATGTTAGGACAGTACATTTACAAGAGTTGTGTGTAATGTTTCGTCAAGTCAAAGACAGGGTCACCAAAACCATAAAACCAGCTAAAATGATACACTAACCTTTTACAATCTCCATCAGATGACACTCCTAGGACATTATGTTAGACAATGCATGCATTTTTAGTTCTATCAAGTTCATATTTATATACAAAAACAGCGTTTTACTATGGCATTGATGTTGAGGAAATCGTTTCCCTCCAATAACCGGCAGTCAAGTCAGCGTCAGAAATTAAATAATTAAAATTAGAAAACATTGTTAAAATATTATATTGTCATTTAAAGAATTATAGATTTACATCTTTTGAACGCAATCAACTTGCCAGATTTAAAAATAACCTTACTGGGAAATCACACTTTGCAATAATCTGAGCACTGTGCCCAGAAAAATACGCGTTGCGATACAGACTAGACGTCATGTTGGGGAGATCTAAAATCGAAAATACTATGTAAATAATCCATTACCTTTGATTCTCTTCATCAGATGTCACTTCCAGGTATCACAGGTCCATAACGAATGTAGTTTTGTTCAAAAAAGCTCATCATTTATGTCCAAAAATCTCCGTCTCGTTAGCACATGATGTAAGCCAGCCGGACTTCTCGTCGTGAACGAGGGGAAAAAATATATTTCCGTTCGTTCAAACATGTCAAACGTTGTATAGCATAAATCATTAGGGCCTTTTTTAACCAGAACATGAATAATATTCAAGGTGGACGAATGCATAGCCTTTTATAACGTATTGGAACGAGGGTACCCAACATGAAGTAGCGCGCCAGGTGTCTAATGGGACATCACCGTTCCATGGCTCTTGTTCGGTCAGATCTCCCTCCAGAAGACTCAAAACACTTTGTAAAGGCTGGTGACATCTAGTGGAAGCAATAGGAAGTGCCAAAATATTCCTAAACCCCTGTGTTTTTCAATGGGATAGCTTTGAAGTCAATACAACACATCAGGTATCCACTTCCTGTCAGAAAATGTCTCAGGGTTTTGCCTGCCAAATGAGTTCTGTTATACTCACAGACACCATTCAAACAGTTTTGGAAACTTTAGAGTGTTTTCTATCCATATATAATAAGTATATGCATATTCTAGTTACTGGGTAGGATTAGTAACCAGATTAAATCGGGTACATTTTTTTTATCCAGACGTGCAAATGCTGCCCCCTAGACCCAACAGGTTAACAGTGTTGTTAGATCAGGTAGATTCACATCCACCCTGTTGTTAACAGTGTTGTTAGACCAGGTAGATTCACATCCACCCTGTTGTTAACAGTGTTGTTAGATCAGGTAGATTCACATCCACCCTGTTGTTAACAGTGTTGTTAGACCAGATAGATTCACATCCACCCTGTTGTTAACAGTGTTGTTTGACCAGGTAGATTCACATCCACCCTGTTGTTAACAGTGTTGTTAGATCAGGTAGATTCACATCCACTCTGTTGTTAACAGTGTTGTTTGACCAGGTAGATTCACATCCACCCTGTTGTTAACAGTGTTGTTAGATCAGGTAGATTCACATCCACTCTGTTGTTAACAGTGTTGTTTGACCAGCTAGATTCACATCCTCCCTGTTGTTAACCTCTATGGGCTAGGTGGGACGCTAGCGTCCCCCCCGTGGTGCACTCCATCAACAGCAGGTGCATTTCAAGAGCGGCAATTTTGAAACCAAATAAATGTCAAAATTCAAATGTTTCAAACATACAACTATCTTACACCCTTTGAAAGATAAACATCTCCTTAATCTAACCACGTTGTCCGATTTCAAAAAGGTTTTAGGGCGAAAGCATAAAGTTAGATTATTTTAGGAGAGTACATTGACAATAGCTGTGTGTAATGTTTTGTCAATTCAAAGACAGGGTCACCATAAACCACAGACACCATTCAAACAGTTTTAGAAACTTTAGGGTGTTTGCTATCCATACATAATAAGTATATGCATATTCTAGTTACTGGGTAGGATTAGTAACCAGATTAAATCGGGTACGTTTTTTTATCCAGCCGTGAAAATACTGCCCCCTAGCCCCAACAGGTTAACAGTGTTGTTTGACCAGGTAGATTCACATCCTCCCTGTTGTTAACCTCTATGGGCTATGTGGGACGCTAGCGTCCCCCCCGTGGTGCACTCCATCAACAGCAGGTGCATTTCAAGAGCGGCAAATTTGAAACCAAATAAATGTCAAAATTCAAATTTTTCAAACATACAACTATCTTACACCCTTTGAAAGATAAACATCTCCTTAATCTAACCACGTTGTCCGATTTCAAAAAGGTTTTACGGCGAAAGCATAAAGTTAGATTATGTTAGGAGAGTACATTGACAATAGCTGTGTGTAATGTTTTGTCAATTCAAAGACAAGGTCACCAAAAGCATAAAACCAGCTAAAATGATGCACTAACCTTTTACAATCTCCATCAGATGACACTCCTAGGACATTATGTTAGACAATGCATGCATTTTTAGTTCTATCAAGTTCATATTTATATCCAAAAACAGCGTTTTACTATGGCATTGATGTTGAGGAAATCGTTTCCCTCCAATAACCGGCAGTCAAGTCAGCACCACAAATTAAATAATTAAAATTAGAAAACATTGGTAAAATATTATATTGTCATTTAAAGAATTATAGATTTACATCTGTTGAACGCAATCAACTTGCCAGATTTAAAAATAACCTTACTGGGAAATCACACTTGGCAATAATCTGAGCACTGCGCCCAGAAAAATACGCGTTGCGATACAGACTAGCCGCCATGTTGGGGAGATCTAAAATCGAAAATACTATGTAAATAATCCATTACCTTTGATTCTCTTCATCAGATGTCACTTCCAGGTATCACAGGTCCATAACGAATGTAGTTTTGTTCAAAAAAGCTCATCATTTATGTCCAAAAATCTCCGTCTTGTTAGCACATGATCTAAGCCCGCCGGACTTCACTTCATGAACGAGGGGAAAAAATATATTTACGTTCGTTCAAACATGTCAAACCTTGTATAGCATAAATCATTAGGGCCTTTTTTAACCAGAACATGAATAATATTCCACATCCACCCTGTTGTTAACAGTGTTGTTAGACCAGGTAGATTCACATCCACCCTGTTGTTAGCAGTGTTGTTAGACCAGGTAGATTCACATCCACTCTGTTGTTAACAGTGTTGTTAGACCAGGTCGATTCACATCCACCCTGTTGTTAACAGTGTTGTTAGACCAGATAGATTCACATCCACCCTGTTGTTAACAGTGTTGTTAGACCAGGTAGATTCACATCCACCCTGTTGTTAACAGTGTTGTTAGACCAGGTAGATTCACATCCACCCTGTTGTTAACAGTGTTGTTAGATCAGGTAGATTCACATCCACCCTGTTGTTAACAGTGTTGTTAGATCAGGTGGATTCACAACCACCCTGTTGTTAACCTCTCTAGGCTAGGCGGGACGAATTCGTCCCACCTACGTAACAGCCACTGCTATCCTGTGGCGCGATTTTCAAAACCTTAAAAATCCTATTACTTCAATTTCTCAAACATATGACTATTTTACAGCCATTTAAAGACAAGACTCTCGTTAATCTAACCACACTGTCCGATTTCAAAAAGGCTTTACAACGAAAGCAAAACATTAGATTATGTCAGCAGAGTACCAAGCCAGAAATAATCAGACACCCATTTTTCAAGCCAGCATATAATGTCACCAAAACCCAGAAGACAGCTAAATGCAGCACTCACCTTTGATGATCTTCATCAGATGACAACCCTAGGACATTATGTTATACAATACATGCATGTTTTGTTCAATCAAGTTCATATTTATATCAAAAACCAGCTTTTTACATTAGCATGTGACGTTCAGAACTAGCATACCCCCCCGCAAACTTCCGGGGAATTCGCTAACATTTTACTAAATTACTCACGATAAACGTTCACAAAAAGCATAACAATTATTTTAAGAATTATAGATACAGACCTCCTCTATGCACTCGATATGTCCGATTTTAAAATAGCTTTTTGGTGAAAGCACATTTTGCTATATTCTAAGTACATAGCCCAGGCATCACGGGCTCGCTATTTAGACACCCGGCAAGTTTAGCACTCACCATAATCATATTTACTATTATAAAAGTTTCATTACCTTTTGTTGTCTTCGTCAGAATACACACCCAGGACTGCTACTTCAATAACAAATGTTGGTTTGGTCCAAAATAATCCATCGTTATATCCGAATAGCGGCGTTTTGTTCGTGCGTTCCAGACACTATCCGAAATAGTAAAGAAGTGTCACGCGCATGGCGCAATTCGTGACAATAAAATTCTAAGTATTCCATTACCGTACTTCGAAGCATGTCAACCGCTGTTTAAAATCAATTTTTACGACATTTTTCTCGTAGAAAAGCGATAATATTCCGACAGGGAATCTCCTTTTCGGCAAACAGAGGAAAAAATTCCAAAGGCGGGGGCGGTCGGGGTCAGGCGCATAAGCTAGTGTCTCTTGATCGGCCACTTGAGAAAGGCGATAATGTGTTTCAGCCTGGGGCTGGAATGACGACATTCTGTTTTTTCCCGGGCTCTGAGCGCCTATGGACGACGTGGGAAGTGTCACGTTAGAGCAGAGATCCTTAGTAAATGATAGAGATGGAAAAGAAGTTCAACAAATGGTCAGACAGGCCACTTCCTGTAAAGGAATCTCTCAGGTTTTGACCTGCCATTTGAGTTCTGTTATACTCACAGACACCATTCAAACAGTTTTAGAAAATGTAGGGTGTTTTCTATCCATATGTAATAAGTATATGCATATTCTAGTTACTGGGTAGGAGTGGTAACCAGATTAAATCGGGTATGTTTTTTATCCAGCCGTGTCAATGCTGCCCCCTAGCCCTAACAGGTTAACAGTGTTGTTAGATCAGGTAGATTCACATCCACCCTGTTGTTAACAGTGTTGTTAGATCAGGTATCCACATCCACCCTGTTGTTAACAGTGTTGTTAGACCAGGTAGATTCACATCCACCCTGTCGTTAACAGTGTTGTTAGATCAGGTAGATTCACATCCACCCTGTTGTTAACACTGTTGTTAGATCAGGTATGCACATCAACCCTGTTGTTAACAGTGTTGTTAGATCAGGTAGATTCACATCCACCCTGTTGTTAACAGTGTTGTTAGATCAGGTAGATTCACATCCACCCTGTTGTTAACAGTGTTGTTAGACCAGGTAGATTCACATCCACCCTGTTGTTAACAGTGTTGTTAGACCAGGTAGATTCACATCCACCCTGTTGTTAACAGTGTTGTTAGACCAGGTAGATTCACATCCACCCTGTTGTTAACAGTGTTGTTAGATCAGGTAGATTCACATCCACCCTGTTGTTAACAGTGTTGTTAGACCAGGTAGATTCACATCCACCCTGTTGTTAACAGTGTTGTTAGGTCAGGTATCCACATCCACCCTGTTGTTAATAGTGTTGTTAGGTCAGGTATCCACATCCACCCTGTTGTTAACAGTGTTGTTAGGTCAGGTATCCACATCCACCCTGTTGTTAACAGTGTTGTTAGATCAGGTAGATCCACACCCACCCTGTTGTTAACAGTGTTGGTAGATCAGGTATCCACATCCACCCTGTTGTTAACAGTGTTGTTAGACCAGGTAGATTCACATCCACCCTGTTGTTAACAGTGTTGTTAGACCAGGTAGATTCACATCCACTCTGTTGTTAACAGTGTTGTTAGACCAGGTCGATTCACATCCACCCTGTTGTTAACAGTGTTGTTAGACCAGGTAGATTCACATCCACCCTGTTGTTAACAGTGTTGTTAGACCAGGTAGATTCACATCCACCCTGTTGTTAACAGTGTTGTTAGACCAGGTAGATTCACATCCACCCTGTTGTTAACAGTGTTGTTAGATAAGGTAGATTCACATCCACTCTGTTGTTAACAGTGTTGTTAGACCAGGTCGATTCACATCCACCCTGTTGTTAACAGTGTTGTTAGACCAGGTAGATTCACATCCACCCTGTTGTTAACAGTGTTGTTAGACCAGGTAGATTCACATCCACCCTGTTGTTAGCAGTGTTGTTAGATCACGTAGATTCACATCCACCCTGTTAACAGTGTTGTTAGGTCAGGTATCCACATCTACCCTGTTGTTAACAGTGTTGTTAGACCAGGTAGATTCACATCCACCCTGTTGTTAGCAGTGTTGTTAGATCACGTAGATTCACATCCACCCTGTTGTTAACAGTGTTGTTAGGTCAGGTATCCACATCCACCCTGTTGTTAACAGTGTTGTTAGACCAGGTAGATTCACATCCACCCTGTTGTTAACAGTGTTGTTAGACCAGGTAGATTCACATCCACCCTGTTGTTAGCAGTGTTGTTAGACCAGGTAGATTCACATCCACCCTGTTGTTAACAGTGTTGTTAGATCAGGTAGATTCACATCCACCCTGTTGTTAACAGTGTTGTTAGGTCAGGTATCCACATCCACCCTGTTGTTAACAGTGTTGTTAGACCAGGTAGATTCACATCCACCCTGTTGTTAACAGTGTTGTTAGACCAGGTAGATTCACATCCACCCTGTTGTTAGCAGTGTTGTTAGACCAGGTAGATTCACATCCACCCTGTTGTTAACCTCTTGGGGCTAGGTGGGACGCTAGCGTGCCACCCGTGGTGCACTCCATCAACAGCAGGTGCATTTCAAGAGCGGCAAATTTGAATCCAAATAAATGTCAAAATTCAAATTTTTCAAAAATACAACTATGTTACACCATTTGAAAGATAAACATCTCCTTAATCTAACCACGTTTTACGATTTCAAAAAGGTTTTACGGCGAAAGCATAAATTTAGAGTATGTTAGGACAGTACATTTACAAGAGTTGTGTGTAATGTTTTGTCAAGTCAAAGACAGGGTCACCAAAACCATAAAACCAGCTAAAATGATACACTAACCTTTTACAATCTCCATCAGATGACACTCCTAGGACATTATGTTAGACAATGCATGCATTTTTAGTTCTATCAAGTTGATATTTATATCCAAAAACAGCGTTTTACTATGGCATTGATGTTGAGGAAATCGTTTCCCTCCAATAACCGGCAGTCAAGTCAGCGTCACAAATTAAATAATTAAAATTAGAAAACATTGGTAAAATATTATATTGTCATTTAAAGAATTATAGATTTACATCTTTTGAACGCAATCAACTTGCCAGATTTAAAAATAACCTTACTGGGAAATCACACTTTGCAATAATCTGAGCACTGTGCCCAGAAAAATACGCGTTGCGATACAGACTAGACGTCATGTTGGGGAGATCTAAAATCGAAAATACTATGTAAATAATCCATTACCTTTGATTCTCTTCATCAGATGTCACTTCCAGGTATCACAGGTCCATAACGAATGTAGTTTTGTTCAAAAAAGCTCATAATTTATGTCCAAAAATCTCCGTCTCGTTAGCACATGATGTAAGCCAGCCGGACTTCTCGTCATGAACGAGGGGAAAAAATATATTTCCGTTCGTTCAAACATGTCAAACGTTGTATAGCATAAATCATTAGGGCCTTTTTTAACCAGAACATGAATAATATTCAAGGTGGACGAATGCATAGTCTTTTATAACGTATTGGAACGAGGGTACCCAACATGAAGTAGCGCGCCAGGTGTCTAATGGGACATCACCGTTCCATGGCTCTTGTTCGGTCAGATCTCCCTCCAGAAGACTCAAAACACTTTGTAAAGGCTGGTGACATCTAGTGGAAGCAATAGGAAGTGCCAAAATATTCCTAAACCCCTGTGTTTTTCAATGGGATAGGTTTAAAGTCAATACAACACATCAGGTATCCACTTCCTGTCAGAAAATGTCTCAGGGTTTTGCCTGCCAAATGAGTTCTGTTATACTCACAGACACCATTCAAACAGTTTTGGAAACTTTAGAGTGTTTTCTATCCATATATAATAAGTATATGCATATTCTAGTTACTGGGTAGGATTAGTAACCAGATTAAATCGGGTACATTTTTTTTATCCAGACGTGCAAATGCTGCCCCCTAGACCCAACAGGTTAACAGTGTTGTTAGATCAGGTAGATTCACATCCACCCTGTTTTTAACAGTGTTGTTACTTCAGGTATCCACATCCACCCTGTTGTTAACAGTGTTGTTAGATCAGGTTGATTCACATCCACCCTGTTGTTAACAGTGTTGTTAGACCAGGTAGATTCACATCCACCCTGTTGTTAACAGTGTTGTTAGATCAGGTAGATTCACATCCACTCCGTTGTTAACAGTGTTGTTAGACCAGGTAGATTCCAGGGGCGGAAATCCCGGGGGGGACGGGGGGGGACACGACCCCCCCATCCTGGGAAAAATATGATTTGTCCCCCCCAATATATCACTGAAACATAACTATGTAATTTAAATAATATGAATAATACGCAATGAAAGCAATTGTGCTGATTATAGACACTTAATAGCGCATTTTTAAGTTTCAAAAGATTGCAACCCCCCCACCCTTTGCCTCACAATGGTTTGATCTACTGCCAGTTCCTTAGTTTGCAAGGTAACAGAGGGGTCGTGTCTACTGTCTGAAAGGCACTCAATGAACGTAACTGACTTAACCTCTTGGGGCTAGGTGGGACGCTAGCGTGCCACCTGTGGTGCACTCCATCAACAGCAGGTGCATTTCAAGAGCGGCAAATTTGAATCCAAATAAATGTCAAAATTCAAATTTTTCAAAAATACAACTATGTTACACCATTTGAAAGATAAACATCTCCTTAATCTAACCACGTTTTACGATTTCAAAAAGGTTTTACGGCGAAAGCATAAATTTAGAGTATGTTAGGACAGTACATTTACAAGAGTTGTGTGTAATGTTTTGTCAAGTCAAAGACAGGGTCACCAAAACCATAAAACCAGCTAAAATGATACACTAACCTTTTACAATCTCCATCAGATGACACTCCTAGGACATTATGTTAGACAATGCATGCATTTTTAGTTCTATCAAGTTCATATTTATATACAAAAACAGTGTTTTACTATGGCATTGATGTTGAGGAAATCGTTTCCCTCCAATAACCGGCAGTCAAGTCAGCGTCACAAATTAAATAATTAAAATTAGAAAACATTGGTAAAATATTATATTGTCATTTAAAGAATTATAGATTTACATCTTTTGAACGCAATCAACTTGCCAGATTTAAAAATAACCTTACTGGGAAATCACACTTTGCAATAATCTGAGCACTGTGCCCAGAAAAATACGCGTTGCGATACAGACTAGACGTCATGTTGGGGAGATCTAAAATCGAAAATACTATGTAAATAATCCATTACCTTTGATTCTCTTCATCAGATGTCACTTCCAGGTATCACAGGTCCATAACGAATGTAGTTTTGTTCAAAAAAGCTCATCATTTATGTCCAAAAATCTCCGTCTCGTTAGCACATGATGTAAGCCAGCCGGACTTCTCGTCATGAACGAGGGGAAAAAATATATTTCCGTTCGTTCAAACATGTCAAACGTTGTATAGCATAAATCATTAGGGCCTTTTTTAACCAGAACATGAATAATATTCAAGGTGGACGAATGCATAGCCTTTTATAACGTATTGGAACGAGGGTACCCAACATGAAGTAGCGCGCCAGGTGTCTAATGGGACATCACCGTTCCATGGCTCTTGTTCGGTCAGATCTCCCTCCAGAAGACTCAAAACACTTTGTAAAGGCTGGTGACATCTAGTGGAAGCAATAGGAAGTGCCAAAATATTCCTAAACCCCTGTGTTTTTCAATGGGATAGGTTTAAAGTCAATACAACACATCAGGTATCCACTTCCTGTCAGAAAATGTCTCAGGGTTTTGCCTGCCAAATGAGTTCTGTTATACTCACAGACACCATTCAAACAGTTTTGGAAACTTTAGAGTGTTTTCTATCCATATATAATAAGTATATGCATATTCTAGTTACTGGGTAGGATTAGTAACCAGATTAAATCGGGTACATTTTTTTTATCCAGACGTGCAAATGCCCAACATGACGTCTAGTCTGTATCGCAACGCGTATTTTTCTGGGCGCAGTGCTCAGATTATTGCAAAGTGTGATTTCCCAGTAAGGTTATTTTTAAATCTGGCAAGTTGATTGCGTTCAAGAGATGTAAATCTATAATTCTTTAAATGACAATATAATATTTTACCAATGTTTTCTAATTTTAATTATTTAATTTGTGACGCTGACTTGACTGCCGGTTATTGGAGGGAAACGATTTCCTCAACATCAATGCCATAGTAAAACGCTGTTTTTGGATATAAATATGAACTTGATAGAACTAAAAATGCATGCATTGTCTAACATAATGTCCTAGGAGTGTCATCTGATGGAGATTGTAAAAGGTTAGTGCATCATTTTAGCTGGTTTTGTGGTTTTGGTGACCCTGTCTTTGAATTGACAAAACATTACACACAACTCTTGTAAATGTACTGTCCTAACATACTCTAAATTTATGCTTTCGCCGTAAAACCTTTTTGAAATCGTAAAACGTGGTTAGATTAAGGAGATGTTTATCTTTCAAAGGGTGTAAAATAGTTGTATGTTTGAAAAATTGGAATTTTTACATTTATTTGGATTCAAATTTGCCGCTCTTGAAATGCACCTGCTGTTGATGGAGTGCACCACGGGTGGCACGCTAGCGTCCCACCTAGCCCATAGAGGTTAAGGTTCAGGCTATGGTTTGAGGAAGTATTAAAACCAAATAATATAAAATGGAACGCCATTACCATCAACTATAATCGTTTTTCTCGTGTTTTGCTGGAGCATTTTGAAGTGGCGTGGTGCAGTGGTCTGAGCAGCACGTTTCAGCTCCGAGCACTACGAGTTTGTACCCAGTGCTGGGTAATCATATTTGTTTTGGAGTGTCAATGAAGGAATATAGTGATGTTCTTATGACCTGTTCAAACGTTCGAAAACGCTGTCTATTTCAAGTGACCAGACTGGTGCAAGCATCTCTCTATTCACATCCTAGAGTGACACACACACACACACACACACACACACACACACACACACACACACACACACACACACACACACACACACACACACACACACACACACACACACACACACACACACACACACACACACACACACACACACACACAGACCCTATTTACTTTGTAGGAGTGAGGTACATGGACACCACCAACCCCATAGCACAGAGTTTATTGGAGTGTGTGTGTGTTTGAGTGTGTGTTTTGCGTACACGTGTCAGTGTGTGTGTCTGCTGGCATTCACGTGGGTATGAGGTCTATTCACCTACTCTGAATAGACCTCTGATTTAAACAGGACAATGGTACGAACGTCTCCCTTTTACATCCTAGTGAGATAGAAACACACACAGACACACACACACACACACACACACACACACACACACACACACACACACACACACACACACACACACACACACACACACACACACACACACACACACACACACACACACACACACACACACACACAGACACACACACACACACACACACACACAAATCCTATCCTTTTTGTTGGATTGAGGTACACCACCAATCCAATAGCCCAGTACTCCTATGTGCATTGTGTCAGGAGCATGGTAATCATAACTACTATATTCATACTGATGGGAGAGTGCTAATATCATACATTTTTCTGTATGCGTGTTTTATTCCTTAAAGAGTGGGAGCTCCATTGTGAGGCATAAAAGAGACACTCTTAATCACTCTCTAGCTCACACACAAACACACAAACACACACACACACACAGACACACACACACACACAGGCACACACACACACAGACACACACACAAGCTTTGCTTCGCCTCAGCGCTCTGATCAAGCGAACGCAAGCAGGATGAGAGTGATGGAGAGCTGTGCTTTTGTATAATGACACAGAGAAAACTCAGCATACACACACACAGAGAGGGAAACACACGCGCACACACAAACACACACGCGCACACACACACGCGCACACACACACGAAGCCACACACACACACACACACACACACACACACACACACACACACACACACACACACACACACACACACACACACACACACACACACGAAGACACACACACAGACACACACACACACATTTCCAGGTGAGGCTCTGGCAGACGATTGATAGCAGCAGATGAACAGAAGGGAACACGTTGTCATTGTCGTCCCATAGACTGTATGAGAGAATGACAAGACTTAATGTATATATGTTCTACAGATACAGTGGGGGAAAAAAGTATTTGATCCCCTGCTGATTTTGTACATTTGCCCACTTACAAAGAAATGATCAGTCTATCATTTTAATAGTAGGTTTATTTGAACAGTGAGAGACAGAATAACAAAAATGTTATGAAATTATTTGCATTTTAATGAGGGAAATAAGTATTTGACCCCTCTGCAAAACATGACTTAGTACTTGGTGGCAAAACCCTTGTTGGCAATCACAGAGGTCAGACGTTTCTTGTAGTTGGCCACCAGGTTTGCACACATCTCAGGAGGGATTTTGTCCCACTCCTCTTTGCAGATCTTCTCCAAGTCATTAAGGTTTCGAGGCTGACGTTTGGCAACTCGAACCTTCAGCTCCCTCCACAGATTTTCTATGGGATTAAGGTCTGGAGACTGGCTATGCCACTCCAGGACCTTAATGTGCTTCTTCTTGAGCCACTCCTTTGTTACCTTGGCCGTGTGTTTTGGGTCATTGTCCAGTTGTCCTCTGAATCATTCAGATGTTCATTGGCAAACTTTAGACGGGCATGTATATGTATTCTTGAGCAGGGGAACCGTGCGGCCGCTGCAGGATTTCAGTCCTTCACGGCATAGTGTGTTACCAATTGTTTTCTTGGTGACTATGGTCCCAGCTGCCTTGAGATCATTGACAAGATCCTCCCTTGTAGTTCTGGGATGATTCCTCACTGTTCTCATGATCATTGCAACCCCTCGAGGTGAGATCTTGCATGGAGCCCCAGGCTGAGGGATATTGACAGTTATTTTGTGTTTCTTCCATTTGCGAATAATCACACCAAATGTTGTCACCTTCTCACCAAGCTGCTTGGCGATGGTCTTGTAGCCCATTCCAGCCTTGTGTAGGTCTACAATCTTGTCCCTGACATCCTTGGAGAGCTCTTTGGTCTTGGCCATGGTGGAGAGTTTGGAATCTCATTTATTGATTGCTTCTGTGGACAGGTGTCTTTTTTACAGGTATCTGTCACGTCCTGACCAGCAGAGGGCGTAATTGTATTAGTTTTGGTCAGGACGTGGCAGAGTTTTGTGTTATGTGTTAGTTAATTGGGGTTGGACTCCCAATTGAAGGCAGGTGTGTTGAGTTGCCTTTGATTGGGAGTCCTATATAGTAGTGTGTGTTTTTCCTTGGGGTTGTGGGTAATTGTTTCTGTTCAGTGTGTTATGCTGTCAGTACTGTTTAGCTGTCGGTTGTTTATTGTTTTGTAAGTGTATAGTGTTCCGTTTTGAATTAAAAATTATGAACACTAACTCCGCTGCACCTTGGTCCACTTCTCTCCATGACGACAGCCTTTACAGAATTACCCACCCCCAAAGGACCAAGCAGCGGAGGAGGAAGGAGCAGCAACAGGAGTACAGCGTTATGGACTCGTGGACATGGGAGGATATCCTGAACGGCAAGGGATCCTACACATGGGCGGAGATCCTGGCTGGAAGGGATCGCCTCCCATGGGAACAGGTGGAGGCACTCAGAAGAGCGGAGGCAGGAGGACAGAAGAACCAACGGCAGCGGTATGAGGGAACACGGCTGGGTAGGAAGCCCGAGAGGCACCCCCAATAAAAAAAAATTGGGGGGGCACACGGGTAGTTTGGCTAGGCCAAGGAAGAGCTGTAAGCCAGCTACCCGTGATTACATGGAGGTGCGTATGAGGTGGAGGGCGCCATGTTTCGCTGAGGTGCGCACTATCTCGTCGAGACGCACGCACAGCCCAGTCTGCCCTGTACCAGCGCCCCACAGGTGCCAGGGCGAAGTGAGCATCGAGCCTGAAGGGGTGATGCCAACCCTGCGCTCAAGACCGCCAGGGCGCCTCTACGGTCCGGTGTTTCCCGCTATACGCACTAGCATTGAAGTGCGTGTCTCCAGGCTGGCACGTCCAGTACCAGCCCCACGCATCAGGCGTCTAGTGCGTCAGCCCAGCCTCGCCAGTCAGGAGCTGCCAGAGCTGCCCGCCAGTCAAGAGTTGCCAGAGCTGCCCATCAGTCAAGAGTCGCCAGACCTGCCCGCCAGTCAAGAGTCGCCAGAGCTGCCCGCCAGTCAAGAGTCGCCAGAGCTGCCCGCCAGTCAGGAGTCACCAGAGCTGCCTGCCAGTCAGGAATCGCCAGAGCCGCCCGCCAGTAAGGAGTCGCCAGAGCCGCCCGCCAGTCAGGAGTCGCCAGAGTGGCCCGTCTGCCCGGATCAGCCAGAGTGGCCCGACTGCCCGGATCAGCCAGAGTGGCCCGACTGCCCGGATCAGCCAGAGTGGCCCGACTGCCCGGATCAGCCAGAGTGGCCCGACTGCCCGGATCAGCCAGAGTGGCCCGACTGCCCGGAGCTGGTCAGAGTGGCCCGACTGCCCGGAGCTGCCAGAGTGGCCCGACTGCCCGGATCTGCCAGATTTTCCCGACTGCCCGGAGCAGCCAGGGTGGCCCGCCTGCCCGGATCTGCCAGGGTGCCCTGTCTGTCCTCCGGCCCAGCCCGAGTGGCCCGCCTGTCCTCCGGCCCAACCCGAGTGGCCCTCATGTCCTCCGGCCCAGCCCAAGTGGCCCGCCTGTCCTCCGGCCCAACCCAGAGTGGTCCGCCTGTCCTTAAGCCCAGCCAGAGTGGTCCGTCTGCCAGGGTCAGCCCGAGTGGCCCGTCTGTCCGGCGCAGCTATCGGCGCCACCGAAGTGGGCGACGCCGAAGGTGGATCGAGGTTCACGTCCCGCACCTGAGCCACCTCCAGGATAGGTGGGTTGGGGAGGGAGGGTGTAGCACAGTGCCATTGTTGATGGCAGCCACCCTCCCTTCCCTCCCTTCCCTCCCTTATTGTTTAGGGGGTATTGTTTATTGGTTTTGTTGGGGATTTTTTGTGTTTTCTTTTTTAAGGTGCATTCCGGGGTCTGCACCTTGAGGGGGGGGGGGTACTGTCACGTCCTGACCAGCAGAGGGCATAATTGTTTTAGTTTTGGTCAGGACGTGGCAGAGTTTTGTGTTATGTGTTAGTTAATTGGGGTTGGACTCCCAATTGAAGGCAGGTGTGTTGAGTTGCCTTTGATTGGGAGTCCTATATAGTAGTGTGTGTCTTTCCTTGGGGTTGTGGGTAATTGTTTCTGTTCAGTGTGTTATGCTGTCAGTACTGTTTAGCTGTCGGTTGTTTATTGTTTTGTAAGTGTATAGTGTTCCGTTTTGAATTAAAAATTATGAACACTAACTCCGCTGCACCTTGGTCCACTTCTCTCCATGACGACAGCCTTTACAGTAACAAGCTGCGGTTAGGAGCACTCCCTTTAAAAGACAGTCGTTGTTTTCCATCTCAACAGTAACCTGAAGTTAAAAGACAGTCGTTGTTTTCCATCTCAACAATAACCTGAAGTTAAGACAGTCGTTGTTTTCCATCTCCAACAGTAACCTGAAGCTAAAAGACAGTCATTGTTTTCCATCTCCAACAGTAACCTGAAGTTAAGACAGTCGTTGTTTTCCATCTCAACAGTTACCTGAAGTTAAAAGACAGTCATTGTTTTCCATCTGAACAGTTACCTGAAGTTAAAAGACAGTCGTTGTTTTCCATCTCAACAGTAACCTGAAGTTAAAAGACAGTCGTTGTTTTCCATCTCAACAGTAACCTGAAGTTAAAAGACAGTCGTTGTTTTCCATCTCAACAGTAACCTGAAGTTAAAAGACAGTCGTTGTTTTCCATCTCAACAGTAACCTGAAGTTAAAAGACAGTCGTTGTTTTCCATCTCAACAGTAACCTGAAGTTAAAAGACAGTCGTTGTTTTCCATCTCAACAGTAACCTGAAGTTAAAAGA
>NC_138294.1:10599106-10641606 GCF_965601325.2 Salmo salar
GAGAAGTATGTGTCTTTGTTAAACTCAATTCTATTTCGTTTATGAACTGATACAAAAAACGACGGCGTAATCAAAACATCAAGATTTTCAATTAAAATGATTACACAACATTCTTGCAACCAATGGAATCTTATATATATGGAGGATACAAACATCTCAGTTCTGCAATCATTCAATCTTTTGTTTTGGTAACTTGTAACTTGTTTTTGGTCACCGTTTCAGGAATGGCTGAAGAATGGCAACATTTACCTGGAGCCAACTCTGCACATAGCACTGCTGGGTGATTTAAAAAGTCATAGTCAATCGATCAATAATATAATAATACTCTTAGTAAAAAAAAAAGTTCATCTTTCATTTACAATCTGTTGACACTATGAGAATAGAAAGGTTCAGAACTTTTGTGAAACATTACTGCATAGTTGAAAAAGTAGAATCAAAACTGTATGGTCTTCAGAGATAGACAGAGATAGACAGGAGGGGTTGAGGGTAGCTGTAGGGTGGGACAAAAAAGTAATGTCAAATATACCGTGTCCGTAAAGTATACAGTTGAAGTCGGAAGTTTACATACACTTTAGCCAAATACATTTAAACTCAGTTTTTCACAATTCCTGACATTTAATCCTAGTTAAATTCCCTGTCTTAGGTCAGTTAGGATCACCACTTTATTTTAAGAATGGAAAATGTCATAATAATAGTAGAGAGAATGATTTATTTCAGCTTTTATTTCTTTCATCACATTCCCAGTGGGTCAGAAGTTTACATACACTCAATTAGTATTTGGTAGCATTGCCTTTAAATTGTTTAACTTGGGTCAAACGTTTCGGGTAGCCTTCCACAAGTTTCCCACAATAAGTTGGGTGAATTTTGGCCCATTCCTCCTGACAGAGCTGGTGTAACTGAGTCATGTTTGTTTTTTCAGTTCTGTCCACACATTTTCTATAGGATTGAGGTCAGGGCTTTGTGATGGCCACTCCAATAGCTTGACTTTGTTGTCCTTAATCCATTTTGCCACAATTTTATCCATTTGGAAGACCCATTTGCGACCAAGCTTTAACTTCGTGATTGATGTCTTGAGATGTTGTTTCAATATATCCCAATAATTTTCCTACCTCATGATTCCATCTATTTTGTAAAGTGCACCAGTCCCTACTGCAGCAAATCACCCCCACAACATGATGCTGCCACCCCCGTGCTTCATGGTTGGTATGGTGTTCGTCAGCTTGCAAGCCTCCCCCTTTTCCCTCCAAATATAACAATGGTCATTATGGCCAAACAGTTCCATTCTTGTTTCATCAGACCCGAGGACATTTCTCCAAAAAGTACGATCTTTGTCCCCATGTGCAGTTGCAAACCATAGTCTGGCTTTTTTATGGCGGTTTTGGAGCAGTGGCTTCTTGCTTGCTGAGCGGCCTTTCAGGTTATGTCGATATAGGACTCGTTTTACTGTGGATGTACATACTTTTGAACCTGTTTCCTCCAGCATCTTCACAAGGTCCTTTGCTGTTGTTCTGGGATTGATTTGCACTTTTCGCACCAAAGTACGTTCATCTCTAGGACACAGAACGCGTCTCCTTCCTGAGCGGTATGATGGCTGCGTGGTCCCATGGTATTTATACTTGCATACTGTTGTTTGTACAGATGAGCGTGGTACCTTCAGGCATTTGGAAATTGCTCCCAAGGATGAACCAGACTTGTGGAGGTCTACAGTTTGAAGGTAGGCCTTGAAATACATCCACAGGTACACCTCCAATTGACTCAAATGATGTCAATTAGCCTATCAGAAGCTTCTAAAGCTATGACATCATTTTCTGGAATTTTCCAAGCTAGTTAAAGACACAGTCAACTTAGTGTATGTAAACATCTGACCCACTGGAATTGTGATACAGTGAATTATAAATGAAATAATCTGTAAACAATTGTTGGAAAAATGTCTTGTGTCATGCACAAAGTAGATTAGTTTACTTTAATTAGGGGAGAGATGGTAGGGTTAGGGCAGAATAATAAAGAAGAAAAACAATAAATCAATTCAGAAATATATGGGGGATTGGACATGATGCAGACAATTACATTGATGGATACTACAATGTATCTGCTATATTAAAGCTAACCTAACCACAAATAAATAATACAACAAAATAATAATAATATGTTGGAAACAGGTGCATTTGTTTTCACTTACTACAAGGCAGGTTTGATTTCATTGCGCCCGATTCCTAGTCATGAAAAAATACAATGTCACTGATGCTGACATGCTAACATTTCCTGAACCAATGGCCACTGACGCTAACATGCTAACCTTTCCAGAACCAATGTCACCTGATGCGAACATGCTAACCTTTACAGAACCAATGTCAACTGATGCTAACCTTTACAGAACCAATGTCAACTGATGCTAACATGCTAACCTTTACAGAACCAATGTCAACTGATGCTAACCTTTCCAGAACCAATGTCAACTGATGCTAACATGCTAACCTTTACAGAACCAATGTCACTGATGCTAACATGCTAACCTTTACAGAACCAATGTCAACTGATGCTAACCTTTACAGAACCAATGCCAACTAATGCTAACATGCTAACCTTTCCAGAACCAATATCAACTGATGCTAACATGCTAACCTTTACAGAACCAATGTCAACTGATGCTAACATGCTAACCTTTACAGAACCAATGTCAACTGATGCTAACATGCTAAACTTTACAGAACCAATGTCAACTGATGCTAACATGCTGACCTTTACAGAACCAATGTCAACTGATGCTAACCTTTACAGAACCAATGCCAACTGATGCTAACATGCTAACCTTTCCAGAACCAATATCAACTGATGCTAACATGCTAACCTTTACAGAACCAATGTCAACTGATGCTAACATGCTAAACTTTACAGAACCAATGTCAACTGATGCTAACCTTTACAGAACCAATGCCAACTGATGCTAACATGCTAACCTTTACAGAACCAATGTCAACTGATGCTAACATGCTAAACTTTACAGAACCAATGTCAACTGATGCTAACATGCTGACCTTTCCAGAACCAATGTCAACTGATCAAATCAAATGAAGTTTATTTGTCACGTGCGCCGAATACAACATATATGCTTACTACAGGCTCTAACCAATAGTGCAAAAAATAGTGCAAAAAAACTGATGCTAACATGCTAACCTTTCCAGAACCAGTGTCACTGATGCTAACATGCTAACGTTTCCAGAACCAGTGTCACTGATTCTAACATGCTAACGTTTCCAGAACCAGTGTCTTCTCTTAAATCACAACAGTACATATAAACCACTATGGCGTCCAAAATGGCATCCTATTCCCTATATAGACACCTTACACCTGTATAGTGCACCTACTGTGCACCTACTGTATATAGTGCACCTATATAGTGCACCTACTGTATATAGTGCACCTATATAGTGCACCTACTGTATATAGTGCACCTACTGTATATAGTGGACCTATACAGTTCACCTACTGTATATAGTGCACCTACTGTATATAGTGCACCTACTGTTTATAGTGCACCTATATAGTGCACCTACTGTATATAGTGCACCTACTGTATATAGTGGACCTATATAGTGCACCTACTGTATATAGTGCACCTACTGTATATAGTGCACCTACTGTATATAGTGCACCTATATAGTGCACCTACTGTATATAGTGCAGCTACTGTATATAGTGCACCTACTGTATATAGTGCACCTACTGTATATAGTGCACCTATATAGTGCACCTACTGTATATAGTGCACCTATATAGTGCACCTACTGTATATAGTGCAGCTACTGTATATAGTGCACCTATATAGTGCACCTACTGTATATAGTGCAGCTACTGTATATAGTGCACCTATATAGTGCACCTACTGTATATAGTGTACCTACTGTATATAGTGCACCTATATAGTGCACCTACTGTATATAGTGCACCTATATAGTGCACCTACTGTATATAGTGCACCTATATAGTGCACCTACTGTATATAGTGCACCTATATAGTGCACCTACTGTATATAGTGCACCTATATAGTGCACCTACTGTATATAGTGCACCTACTGTATATAGTGCACCTACTGTATGTAGTGCACCTATATAGTGCACCTGAAGTAGAGCATCTGATGATAAGCTGTAGACCATCTATATTTTTCGTGGCTGTTTATTTACCACCACAGACAGATGCTGGCACTAAGACCACACTCAGTCAGCTGTATAAGGAAATAAGCAAACAAGAAACCACTCACCCAGAGGCGGCGCTTCTAGTGGCCGGGGACTTTAATGCAGGGGAACTTAAATCAGTTTTACCAAATTTCTATCAACATGTTAAATGCGCAACCAGAGGGAAAGAAATTCTAGATCATCTGTATTTCACACACAGAGATGCGTACAAAGCTCTCCCTTGCCATCGATTTGGCAAATCTGACTATAA
Source organism: Salmo salar (assembly GCF_965601325.2). Classification (NCBI taxonomy): domain Eukaryota; kingdom Metazoa; phylum Chordata; class Actinopteri; order Salmoniformes; family Salmonidae; genus Salmo; species Salmo salar. The sequence continues at coordinate 10,603,552 of NC_138294.1, forward strand.
TTCTATCCTCCTGATTCCTGCTTACAAGCAAAAATTAAAGCAGGAAGCACCAGTTACTCGGTCTATAAAAAAGTGGTCAGATGAAGCAGATGCTAAACTACAGGACTGTTTTGCTAGCACAGACTGGAACATGTTCCGGGATTCTTCCGGTGGCATTGAGGAGTACACCACATCAGTCACTGGCTTTATCAGTAAGTGCATCGAGGACGTCGTCCCCACAGTGACCGTTCGTACACACCCCAACCAGAAGCCATGGATTACAGGCAACATTTGCACTGAGGTAAAGGGTAGAGCTGCCGCTTTCTAGGTGCCGAATTCTAACTTTGAAGCTTATAAGAAATCCTGCTATGTCCTCCGACGAACCATCAAACAGGCAAAGCGCCAATACAGGACTAAGTTTGAATCGTACTACACCGGCTCCGACGCTCGTCTTATGTGGCAGGGCTTGCAAACTATTACAGACAACAAAGGGAAGCACAGCTGCGAGCTGCCCAGTAACACAAGCCTACCAGACAAGCTAAATCACTTCTCTGCTCGCTTCGAGGCAAGCAACACTGAGGCATGCATGAGAGCATCAGCTGTTCCGGACGACTGTGTGATCACGCTCTCCATAGCCGACGTGAGTAAGACCTTTAAACAGGTCAACATTCACAAGGCCCCAGGGCCAGATGGATTACCAGGACGTGTGCTCTGGGCATGTACTGACCAACTGACCATCCAAAATTAAATCAAGAATTGGCTTCCTATTTCGCAATAAAGCATCCTTCACTCATGTTGCCAAACATACCCTCGTAAAACTGACCATCCTACCGATCCTCGACTTTGGCGATGTCATTTACAAAATAGTCTCCAATACCCTACTCAACAAACTGGATGCAGTCTATCACAGTGCCATCCGTTTTGTCACCAAAGCCCCATATACTACCCACCACTGCGACCTGTACGCTCTCGTTGGCTGGCCTTCGCTTCATAATCGTCGCCAAACCCACTGGCTCCAGGTCATCTACAAGACCCTGCTAGGTAAAGTCCCCCCTTATCTCAGCTCGCTGGTCACCATAGCAGCACCCACCTGTAGCATGCGCTCCAGCAGGTATGTCTCTCTGGTCACCCCCAAAGCCAATTCCTCCTTTGGCCGTCTCTCTTTCCAGTTCTCTGCTGCCAATGACTGGAACGAACTACAAAAATCTCTGAAACTGGAAACACTTATCTCCCTCACTAGCTTTAAGCACCAGCTGTCAGAGCAGCTCACAGATCACTGCACCTGTACATAGCCCATCTATAATTTAGCCCAAACAACTACCTCTTCCCCTACTGTATTTATTTATTTTATTTATTTTATTTTGCTCCTTTGCACCCCATTATCTCTATTTCTACTTTGCACTTTCTTCTACTACAAATCTACCATTCCAGTGTTTTACTTGCTATATTGTATGTACTTTGCCACCATGGACTTTTTTTTTGCCTTTACCTCCCTTATCTCACCTCATTTGCTCACATTGTACATAGACTTATTTTTCTACTGTATTATTGACTGTATATTTGTTTTACTCCATGTGTAACTCTGTGTTGTTGTATGTTGTCGAACTGCTTTGCTTTATCTTGGCCAGGTCACAATTGTAAATGAGAACTTGTTCTCAACTTACCTACCTGGTTAAATAAAGGTGAAATAAATAAATAAAATAATGGCAGGTGTCTTCACTGACATTTTCAACATGTCCCTGATTGAGTCTGTAATACCAACATGTTTCAAGCAGAACACCATAGTCCCTGTGTCCAAGAACACTAAAGCAACCTGCCTAAATGACTTCAGACCCGTAGCACTCACGTCCGTAGCCATGAAGTGCTCTGTAAAGGCTGATAATGGCTCACATGAATGCCTATCTCCTAGAAACCCTAGACCCACTCCAATTTGCATACCGCCCAAACAGATCCACAGATGATGCAATCTCTATTTCACTCCACACTGCCCTTTCCCACCTGGACAAAAGAAACACCTATGTAGGAATGCTATTCATTGACTACAGCTCAGCGTTCAACACCATAGTGCCCTGAAAGCTCATCACTAAGCTAAGGATCCTGAGACTAAACACCTCCCTCTGCAACTGGATCCTGGACTTCCTACCGGGCTGCACGACTGCGAGGCCAAGTACGACTCCAACACCATCATTAAGTTTGCAGACGACACAACAGTGGTAGGCCTGATCACCGACAACGACGAGACAGCCTATAGGGAGGAGGTCAGAGGCCTGGCCAGGTGGTGCCAGAATAACAACCTATCCCTCAACGTAACCAAGACTAAGGAGATGATTGTGGACTACAGGAAAAGGAGCACCGAGCACATCCCCATTCTCATCGACGGGGCTGTAGTGGAGCAGGTTGAGAGCTTCAAGTTCCTTGGTGTCCACATCAACAACAAACTAGAATGGTCCAAACACACCAAGACAGTCGTGAAGAGGGCACAACAAAGCCTATTCCCCCTCAGGAAACTAAAAAGATTTGTCATCACTCTTTTACGCTGCTGCTACTCTCTGTTTATCATATATGCATAGTCATTTTAACTATACATTCATGTACATACTACCTCAATTGGGCCGACCAACCAATGCTCCCGCATATTGGCTAACCGGGTTCTCTGCATTGTGTCCCACCCACCACCTACCAACCCCTCTTTTATGCTACTGCTACTCTCTGTTCATCATATATGCATAGTCACTTTAACCATACCTACATGTACATACTACCTCAATCAGCCTGACTAACCGGTGTCTGTATGTAGCCTCGCTACTTTTATAGCCTTACTACTGTATATAGCCTTACTACTGTATATAGCCTCGCTACTGTATATAGCCTTCCTAATGTTATTTTTCACTGTCTTTTTACTGTTGTTTTTATTTCTTTATTTTTCTATTGTTCACCTAATACCTATTTTTTACTTAAAAATTGCACTGTTGGTTAGGGCCTGTAAGTAAGCATTTCACTGTAAGGTCTACACCTGTTGTTCTCGGCGCACGTGACAAATACAATTTGATTTGATTTGATTAGATGTTTGACCAGGGCCCAGAACCCACAGCGTTGACAGTCAAGGTTACTACAATAAAATGATATGTCGGCAACGACAAATGCATTGTTTCCCCTATTCCTATTAAAGCTAGTTGATTACAGTTTAGATCAGAGAAACTAATTATTACAATCATCACAGCAACTTTTCCGTACGGGTAACCTCACGACGGAGCAATTTAAACTTCATAACATGAATCATATCCATAACTTAAACACATTCATTATTCTACACAGCAAATACACACTGGCAGAGTTCTGTAGCTCTATCACCTGTTGCTATAGTTACAGGGGGATATAAAAACAAAGAGAGTCGCACGCTCTCTGTATAGTTACAGGGGGAAAAATGATGTAGAGGAATCAGTGTGTGTGTGTGTGTGTGTGTGCGACAGGTGAGGGTGAGGAGTCACTTTGAAAGACAGATTAGCAAGTCCCTATGGAATGGAAGAGATGGTTACTAGACACATGTTGATTTCAGATGTTTCTAGAAAAAAGAAACGCACACCTTTAAAGGCGAGGTGCTGGCTAGCGGAGTAGAACACTAGAAAATAAAGGAAAGCCGCACACTCTAAGAGCTCAGATGCAAAAATTTTTGCATCTGAGCTCTTAGAGTGTGCGGCTTTCCTTTATTTTCTAGATTTCAGATGTTTGACAGGAATACTGTACTCCAGGGATCATCACTAGAGACACATGTTGATTTCAGATGTTTGACAGGAATACTGTACTCCAGGGATCATCACTAGACACATGTTGATTTCAGATGTTTGACAGGAATACTGTACTCCAGGGATCATCACTAGACACATGTTGATTTCAGATGTTTAACAGAAATACTGTACTCCAGGGATCATCACTAGACACATGTTGATTTCAGATGTTTGACAGGAATACTGTACTCCAGGGATCATCACTAGACACATGTTGATTTCAGATGTTTAACAGGAATACTGTACTCCAGGGATCATCACTAGACACATGTTGATTTCAGATGTTTAACAGGAATACTGTACTCCAGGGATCATCGCTAGAGACACATGTTGATTTCAGATGTTTGACAGGAATACTGTACTCCAGGGATCATCACTAGACACATGTTGATTTCAGATGTTTGACAGGAATACTGTACTCCCAGTGTTGGGACCAGTTCACCACACAGTTGGCTATGTGTTTACAAGCTAAATTACAACACACACATGCAGACAAACACACACACACACAGACAGACAAAAATACATACACTTACACACACACACACACACACACACACACACACACACACACACACACACACACACACACACACACACACACACACACACACACGACACACAAAATACACACACACAGACACACAAAATACACACACACACACACACACACACACACACACACACACACACACACACACACACACACACACCACGGTGCAGTGTTGGAATGCCGTGGTCTTCCATATTTTGAAGCAGAGGTCTTAATCGTGTTAGGAAGACAAGGTCCTTCATTGTAAATGTTCTCCTCTTTCGTTCATTTCCTCCTTCTCTTCACCTCCTCCTGTCGCCACAGCGATTACGCTCCCTCCCTCCGTCCTCCGAGGGATGAGAGGATTCACTCACTGAGCTTTGAACATGAAAGGAAGAAGGAAAACAACAACAAAAACAACAACATCAACATGGAAGGGAAGCGTGTGTCGGTGTGTGTTTGACGGGGGGGGCAGTTTGTGTGTGTGTGTCTCTCTCTGTGTGTGTGTGTGTGTCTCTCTGTGTGTGTGTGTGTGTCTCTCTCTCTCTGTGTGTGTGTGTGTGTGTGTGTGTGTGTGTGTGTGTGTGTGTGTGTGTGTGTGTGTATGTGTGTGTGTGTGTGTGTGTGTGTGTGTGTGTGTGTGTGTGTACACATTTTAAGGATAAGGGTTGAAAGGAGGTATTATAATTTTCTCCCACACCTTTTCATATCCATTTCTTAAAATGTTTATATATATATATATATTTGCCTGGTATTATTCATTCATCTGTAAAACCTGTCTGGAGGTAAAGAGCTAGAGAATTGATTTCTGACACTGGGTTCCTTCCAAATGATACTCTATTACCTATGTAGGACACTCATTTCCAGCAGGACCCATAGTGCTCTGTGGCAAAAGTGGATCACTTTATAGGGTATCAGGTGCCATTTGGGAACTGAAGGAGAGAGTAGAGGAGAAGGAGAGGAGGAGGAGAGGATAGAGGAGAGAAAGAGAGAAAGAGCAAGAGAGAGAGCGAGAGAGACAGAGAGAGAGAGAGAGAGAGATAGAGAAGGCTGTTAATCACGAGGCTCCATTTAGAATGACAGATCTTTGATTTTTCACTGCCTCTGTCACTGTAATTTATCCAGAAAGCTTTAGTCCAACCAAACACTAAACACAATGCAGAGCATGCTACCCAGACACCGTAGCTCACCGTGAATGGGGGGCTAGTTTGAAGGCCAGAAGACATTTCAATAGCAGACATATTACCACTGTCATTTCAGGACAAGACCTTGCTTCAGAGAGTAATTTACTACGGTGGCCAGGAGGGGCCAGTACAGTTGGAGATTTACAGGGGGGATCAATCACACAGCTTTCACTGTTGAAATCTCTCTCTCTCTCTCACAAGCACACACACACACAGACACACACACACACACACACACACACACACACACACACACACACACACACACAAATCAAAATCAAATTTTATTTGTCACATACACATGGCTAGCAGATGTTAATGCGAGTGTAGCGAAATGCTTGTGCTTCTAGTTCCGACCATGCAGTAATATCTAACAAGTAATCTACCAATTCCACAACAACTACCTTGTACACACAAGTGTAAAGGAATGAATACGAATATGTACATAAATATATATGAATGAGTGATGGCCGAATGGCATAGGCAAGAGTACAGTATATACATATGAGATGAGTAATGTAGGTAATGTAAACATTATATAAAGCGGCATTGTTTGAAGAGGCTAGTGATAAGTTGATCAATTCTTCCATTATTAAAGTGGCTAGATTTGAGTCAGTATGTTGGCAGCAGCCCCTCAATGTTCGTGATGACTGTTTAACAGTCTGATGGCCTTGAGATAGAAGCTGTTTTTCAGTCTCTCGGTCCCAGCTTTGGTGCACCTGTACTGAACTCGTCTTCTGGATGTTAGCGGGGTGAACAGGCAGTGGCTCGGGTGGTTGTTGTCCTTGATGATCTTTTGGCCTTCCTGTGACATCGGGTGGTGTAGGTGTCCTGGAGGGCAGGTAGTTTGCCCCCGGTGATGCGTTGTGCAGACCTCACTACCCTCTGGAGAGCCTTCCGGTTATGGGCAGAGCAGCTGCCGGACCAGGCTCAGCCTCCTGAGGTTGAAGAGGCGCTGCTGCCACCTTCTTCACCACGCTGTCTGTGTGGGTGGACCATTTCAGTTTGTCCGTGATGTGTACGCCGAGGAACTTAAAACTCTCCACCCTCTCCACTACTGTCCCGTCAATGTAGATAGGGGGCTGCTCCCTCTGCTGTTTCCTGAAGTCCACGATCATCTCCTTTGTTTTGTTGACATTGAGTGTGAGGTTATTTTCCTGACACCACACTCCGAGGGCCCTCACCTCCTCCCTGTAGGCCGTCTCGTCGTTGTTGGTAATCAAGCCTACCACTGTTGTGTCGTCTGCAAACTTGATGATTGAGTTGGAGGCGTGCATGGCCACGCGGTCGTGGGTGAACAGGGAGTACAGGAGAGGGCTGAGAACGCACCCTTGTAGGGACCCAGTGTTGAGGATCAGCGGGGTGGAGATGTTGTTACCTTCCCTCACCACCTGGGGGCGGCCCGTCAGGAAGTCCAGGACCCAGTTGCACAGGGTGGGGTTCGAGGCCCAGGGTCTCGAGCTTAATGACGAGTTTGAAGGGTACTATGGTGTTAAATGCTGAGCATACACACACATACACACACACACACACACACACACACACACACACACACACACACACACACACACACACACACACACACACACACACACACACACACACACACAGTTTAAAGATGAGGTAACAATCTAAGTACAGCAGACAGTCATCATCACTCCAACAACAACAACAGAAGCAACATTAAACTGTTTCAAATAAACTCCTTTCATTATCTGCAAACTCCCATGAGTACCACGTTTAAACAGATAACTTAGCAACCATTATCTCTCTCTGGCAACTGTTTGAAAGGAGTGGATGAAATGTAAGTAACTGTTCATGCCAATGTACAGTAAGTTATTGTGTTGTTGATCATGGGTTTCAGGCTCACTCACTCAGCCATCCCTGTGGTTCCAGCTGGCAGCAACAAAGGCTCTCCAGCTCTGTGGTCTCCGCCCACCTTCTCCACCGTGCTCCACCTCTGTTGGTCTCTGCCCACCTTCTCCACCGTGCTCCACCTCTGTTGGTCTCTGCCCACCTTCTCCACTGTGCTCCACCTCTGTTCGTCTCCGCCCACCTTCTCCACCGTGCTCCACCTCTGTTGGTCTCTGCCCACCTTCTCCACCGTGCTCCACCTCTGTTGGTCTCTGCCCACCTTCTCCACCGTGCTCCACCTCTGTTGGTCTCTGCCCACCTTCTCCACCGTGCTCCACCTCTGTTGGTCTCTGCCCACCTTCTCCACCGTGCTCCACCTCTGTTGGTCTCCGCCCACCTTCTCCACCGTGCTCCACCTCTGTTGGTCTCCGCCCACCTTCTCCACCGTGCTCCACCTCTGTTGGTCTCTGCCCACCTTCTCCACCGTGCTCCACCTCTGTTGGTCTCCGCCCACCTTCTCCACCGTGCTCCACCTCTGTTGGTCTCTGCCCACCTTCTCCACCGTGCTCCACCTCTGTTGGTCTCTGCCCACCTTCTCCACCGTGCTCCACCTCTGTTGGTCTCCGCCCACCTTCTCCACCGTGCTCCACCTCTGTTGGTCTCTGCCCACCTTCTCCACCGTGCTCCACCTCTGTTGGTCTCTGCCCACCTTCTCCACCGTGCTCCACCTCTGTTGGTCTCTGCCCACCTTCTCCACCGTGCTCCACCTCTGTTGGTCTCCGCCCACCTTCTCCACCGTGCTCCACCTCTGTTGGTCTCTGCCCACCTTCTCCACCGTGCTCCACCTCTGTTGGTCTCTGCCCACCTTCTCCACCGTGCTCCACCTCTGTTGGTCTCTGCCCACCTTCTCCACCGTGCTCCACCTCTGTTGGTCTCTGCCCACCTTCTCCACCGTGCTCCAGCTCTGTTGGTCTCTGCCCACCTTCTCCACCGTGCTCCACCTCTGTTGGTCTCCGCCCAACTTCTCCACCGTGCTCCAGCTCTGTTGGTCTCTGCCCACCTTCTCCACCGTGCTCCACCTCTGTTGGTCTCCGCCCAACTTCTCCACCGTGCTCCACCTCTGTTGGTCTCTGCCCACCTTCTCCACCGTGCTCCACCTCTGTTGGTCTCTGCCCACCTTCTCCACCGTGCTCCACCTCTGTTGGTCTCTGCCCACCTTCTCCACCGTGCTCCACCTCTGTTGGTCTCTGCCCACCTTCTCCACCGTGCTCCACCTCTGTTGGTCTCTGCCCACCTTCTCCACTGTGCTCCACCTCTGTTGGTCTCTGCCCACCTTCTCCACCGTGCTCCACCTCTGTTGGTCTCTACCCACCTTCTCCACCGTGCTCCACCTCTGTTGGTCTCTGCCCACCTTCTCCACTGTGCTCCACCTCTGTTCGTCTCCGCCCACCTTCTCCACCGTGCTCCACCTCTGTTGGTCTCTGCCCACCTTCTCCACCGTGCTCCACCTCTGTTGGTCTCTGCCCACCTTCTCCACCGTGCTCCACCTCTGTTGGTCTCTGCCCACCTTCTCCACTGTGCTCCACCTCTGTTGGTCTCTGCCCACCTTCTCCACCGTGCTCCACCTCTGTTGGTCTCTGCCCACCTTCTCCACCGTGCTCCACCTCTGTTGGTCTCTGCCCACCTTCTCCACCGTGCTCCACCTCTGTTGGTCTCTGCCCACCTTCTCCACCGTGCTCCACCTCTGTTGGTCTCTGCCCACCTTCTCCACCGTGCTCCACCTCTGTTGGTCTCTGCCCACCTTCTCCACCGTGCTCCACCTCTGTTGGTCTCTGCCCACCTTCTCCACTGTGCTCCACCTCTGTTGGTCTCTGCCCACCTTCTCCACCGTGCTCCACCTCTGTTGGTCTCTGCCCACCTTCTCCACCGTGCTCCAGCTCTGTTGGTCTCTACCCACCTTCTCCACCGTGCTCCACCTCTGTTGGTCTCTGCCCACCTTCTCCACCGTGCTCCACCTCTGTTGGTCTCCGCCCACCTTCTCCACCGTGCTCCACCTCTGTTGGTCTCTGCCCACCTTCTCCACTGTGCTCCACCTCTGTTGGTCTCTGCCCACCTTCTCCACCGTGCTCCACCTCTGTTGGTCTCTGCCCACCTTCTCCACCGTGCTCCACCTCTGTTGGTCTCTGCCCACCTTCTCCACCGTGCTCCACCTCTGTTGGTCTCTGCCCACCTTCCTCACCGTGCTCCACCTCTGTTGGTCTCTGCCCACCTTCTCCACCGTGCTCCACCTCTGTTGGTCTCTGCCCACCTTCTCCACCGTGCTCCACCTCTGTTGGTCTCTGCCCACCTTCTCCACCGTGCTCCACCTCTGTTGGTCTCCGCCCACCTTCTCCACCGTGCTCCACCTCTGTTGGTCTCTGCCCACCTTCTCCACCGTGCTCCACCTCTGTTGGTCTCTGCCCACCTTCTCCACCGTGCTCCACCTCTGTTGGTCTCCGCCCAACTTCTCCACCGTGCTCCACCTCTGCTGATGTAGTTGGAGATCAGACTTCATTGTTCTCCTCCATGTTGTCTTGGGCTTCCCCCAGTTGCATCTGTACTCTTTCTTAGAACGTGTCCAATCTAACTCGAGCCTTGTATCTTCAGTATTGTATTCACAGGCACATCAACTGAAATAAAAAGCAAAATGGTAGGTTTGTTAGGTTTTCAAGTGGTAATTTATCCAAGTCTGCCCATTTAGTAAATGTTCTGTAATGTTTTTCTGAGTTGTGAGGTAAATGGTGGTCTATATGTATGGAAGCATGTAGGATATGGTTAAAGACTACACACCTCATCATCTGACATGTTGTGCCATCTTTCTACCAAACACCGCTGACCTGAGGGCTGTCAACACACATTACTACTACTACTATAATGGTCTGCAATAACAGTCTACAGTATAACGCTAGTTTATAAGGCCAACGTCCAGTTTAAAAGTGGCTTGTTGAGATGACAACTGAGTTGTTCCTCTCACTAACCTTCCCCTGAACTGAGTTCCCCCCCAACATCAAAGACATCTCATTTTCCCTTATCCTCTCTGTGAAATAATAAACAAATTAAATTCATCTTTGTAGACAGGGGATGCAGCCTACATGGCACCCTATTCCCTTTGTAGTGCTCTTCTTTCGATGGGCTCTGGTCAGAAGTAGTGTGCTGTATAGGGATTTGGGTGCCATTTGGGATGCATGAAAATAAGAAAGAAAAAGAAAACGAAGTGAAGAACAAAGCGCCATGACGATGAAGCATCATGACAACGGGCACAAAGAGCCATGGCAACGAAGCATCATGACAATGGGCACAAAGCGTCATGACAACGAAGCATCATGACAATGGGCACAAAGCGTCATGACAACGATGGAATATATATTTTCTGCCACATTGTCATTTTCATATTTTCCCAACGATTACACCAAAAGTGCATCCAAAGAAAAAATGTACTCCCATGCAATTTCCGGGCGTGAGCACATCGGAGGGACTTCACACACATAGCAATTAACACAATTATGTCCTCTGTTGTGTGAAATAATTGGTAGTAAAAATCACCTAGCGTCGATGGGATGGAGGTGGGGATTGGAGATGGATCAGGAAATCAGTTAATATTGTGTTCAGCAAACTGAACAGGAAAATGATAGTCTAGGAAGAATCTAATTCTACAACAAAGTAACTGTTTCATGACCAAGGACAGTCACAGGTTTATACAGTTAGAATGGAATAGATAAAACCAGCACAAGTCAAAGACCTGTTCTGTGCTGGGGTGGACCGGCAGCCATCATCTCTCTCTCTCCTCTCCTCTCCTCTCCTCTCCTCTCCTCTCCTCTCCTCTCCTCTCCTCTCCTCTCCTCTCCTCTCCTCTCCTCTCCTCTCCTCTCCTCTCCTCTCCTCTCCTCTCCTCTCCTCTCCTCTCCTCTCCTCAGTTAGTGTTTGTTTGTGCAGGTATCTGAGAGTAATTGGCTAAACATAATCTAATTCAAGTGAGGTCATTGTCTGTCAATATGTCTGACAGCCAATTGCTTCCCATCCAAGTAAATTGTTGTTAAGTGTCTATCTTTCCCCAGGTCAAATTAACTGACTGAGAGAGAGAGAAACAGGAGAGAGAGAGCAAAACAGGAGAGACAGAGAGAAACAGGAGAGAGAGAGAAACAGGAGAGGGAGAAACAGCAGAGAGGGAGAAACAGCAGAGAGGGAGAAACAGCAGAGAGGGAGAAACAGCAGAGAGGGAGAAACAGCAGAGAGGGAGAAACAGGAGAGAGGGAGAAACAGCAGAGAGGGAGAAACAGCAGAGAGGGAGAAACAGCAGAGAGGGAGAAACAGCAGAGAGGGAGAAACAGCAGAGAGGGAGAAACAGGAGAGAGGGAGAAACAGCAGAGAGGGAGAAACAGCAGAGAGGGAGAAACAGAGAGAGGGAGAAACAGGAGAGAGGAGAAACAGCAGAGAGGGAGAAACAGCAGAGAGGGAGAAACAGCAGAGAGGGAGAAACAGCAGAGAGGGAGAAACAGGAGAGAGGGAGAAACAGCAGAGAGGGAGAAACAGCAGAGAGGGAGAAACAGCAGAGAGGGAGAAACAGCAGAGAGGGAGAAACAGCAGAGAGGGAGAAACAGCAGAGAGGGAGAAACAGCAGAGAGGGAGAAACAGCAGAGAGGGAGAAACAGCAGAGAGGGATATGATAGAGAGAGAAAGAAGGGAAGTGAGTTTTAAATGAGATGAGATGAGATACTTTCCTCCCCCTCTACATCTCCCACTCTCTCAAACACCACACACACACACACACACACACACACACACACACACACACACACACACACACACACACACACACACACACACACACACACACACACACACACACACACACACACACACACACACACACACACACAATCAAAATGCAAACTGACACTCACTGACACGCTCACTGAAACACTAACACACCGAAAGGCACACTTATATGCACACACGCACACACATGTTATACAAGTGTGCACACACACACACATGCACACACACACACACACACATGCACACGCACACACCGACATTGACATGCACCCACGCACACACACATATTGAATTCAGTTAGTGTACTATTGGTTCCTCTCCCCTTGAGCAGTGTGTATCTGTGTGTGTGCGTGTGTGTGTGCGTGTATGTGCATGTGTGTGTGTGCGTGTGTAGTGTGTGTTTGTGCGTGTGTGTGTGTGGATGTGTGTGCGTGTGTATGTGTGTGTTTGTGCGTGTGTGTGTGTGTGTATGTGTGTGTGCGTGCGTGTGTATATGTGCGCTGGTGTGTGTGTGTGTATGTGTGTGTGTGTGTGTGTGTGTGTGTGTGTGTGTATGTGTGTGTGTGTATGTGTGTGTTTGTGCGTGTGTGTGTGTGTATGTGTGCGTGTGTGTGTATGTGTGTGTGCGTGCGTGTGTATATGTGCGCTGGTGTGTGTGTGAGTGTGTGTGTGTGTGGATGTGTGTGCGTGTGTATGTGTGTGTGTGTGTGTGTGTGTGTGTATGTGTGTGCGTGTGTATATGAGTGTGTGTGTGTATGTGTGTGTGTGTGTATGTGTGTGTTTGTGCGTGTGTGTGTGTGTATGTGTGCGTGTGTGTGTGTGTGTGTGTGTGTGCGTGCGTGTGTATATGTGCGCTGGTGTGTGTGTGAGTGTGTGTGTGTGTGTGTGTGTGTGGAGCTCCTCATCATTAAGAGTGTCTCATTAGTGGCAGCAGGACTAACGCTATCTGAAGGGACTCTCCCATTGAACCCTGGGAAGGTCATCCAGCTCAACGCTCGCAAACAGCACCCTATTCCCTATGTAGTGCAATACTTTTTAAAATACCTTTTAAAAACACTCTGGCACAAAGTAGTGCACTACGTGGGGAATAGGGTGCAAATGGCCCCCACTTTGAAGGTAATCCAGCTGACTTTATCCTCCTCACTACATCAGGTTATAAGATTCCTACAGTCTTGATTTATGTCTCCCTCATTTTCGATCTCTCTCTCTCTGTTCTAACTACTACCTTCTCTCTCTCTTCTAAATACTACCTTCTCTCTCCTAAATACTACCTCTCTCTCTCTCTTCTAAATACTACCTTCTCTCTCTCTTCTAACTACTACCTTCTCTCTCTTCTAACTACTACCTTCTCTCTCTCTCTTCTAACTACTACCTTCTCTCTCTTCTAACTACTACCTTCTCTCTCTCTTCTAACTACTACCTCTCTCTCTCTCTTCTAACTACTACCTTCTCTCTCTCTCTTCTAACTACTACCTTCTCTCTCTCTCTCTTCTAACTACTACCTTCACTCTCTTCTAACTACTACCTTCTCTCTCTCTCTTCTAACTACTACCTTCTCTCTCTCTTCTAACTACTACCTTCTCTCTTCTAACTACTACCTTCTCTCTCTCTCTTCTAACTACTACCTTCTCTCTCTCTCTTCTAACTACTACCTTCTCTCTCTCTCTTCTAACTACTACCTTCTCTCTCTCTCTTCTAACTACTACCTTCTCTCTCTCTCTCTTCTAACTACTACCTTCTCTCTATCTTCTAACTACTACCTTCTCTCTCTTCTAACTACTACCTTCTCTCTCTCTCTCTCTTCCAACTACTACCTTCTCTCTCTTCTAACTACTACCATCTCTCTCTCTTCTAACTACTACCTTCTCTCTCTTCTAACTACTACCATCTCTCTCTCTTCTAACTACTACCTTCTCTCTCTTCTAACTACTACCATCTCTCTCTCTCTTCTAACTACTACCATCTCTCTCTCTCTTCTAACTACTACCATCTCCCTCTCTCTTCTAACTACTACCTTCTCTCTCTTCTAACTACTACCATCTCTCTCTTCTAACTACTACCATCTCTCTCTTCTAACTACTACCATCTCTCTCTCTCTTCTAACTACTACCTTCTCTCTCTCTCTCCTAACTACTACCTTCTCTCTCTCTCTCTCTACTACTAACTACTACCATCTCTCTCTTTCTTCTAACTACTACCTTCTCTCTCCTCTAACTACTACCATCTCTCTCTCTCTCCTAACTGCTACCTTCTCTCTCTTCTAACTACTATCTTCTCTCTCTCTCTTCTAACTACTACCTTCTCTCTCTCTCTCTAACTACTACCTTCTCTCTCTCTTCTAACTGCTACCTTCTCTCTCTCTCTCTTCTAACTACTACCTTCTCTCTCTCTTCTAACTACTACCTTCTCTCTCTCTTCTAACTACTACCTTCTCTCTCTCTCTTCTAACTACTACATTCTCTCTCTCTCTCTTCTAACTACTACCTTCTCTCTCTCTTCTAACTACTACCATCTCTCTCTCTCTTCTAACTACTACCTTCTCTCTCTTCTAACTACTACCATCTCTCTCTCTTCTAACTACTACCTTCTCTCTCTCTCTCCTAACTACTACCTTCTCTCTCTCTCTCTCTACTAACTACTACCATCTCTCTCTTTCTTCTAACTACTACCTTCTCTCTCCTCTAACTACTACCATCTATCTCTCTCTCCTAACTTCTACCTTCTCTCTCTTCTAACTACTATCTTCTCTCTCTCTCTCTTCTAACTACTACCTTCTCTCTCTCTCTTCTAACTACTACCTTCTCTCTCTCTCTTCTAACTACTACCTTCTCTCTCTCTTTTCTAACTACTACCTTCTCTCTCTCTCTTCTAACTACTACCTTCTCTCTCTCTCTTCTAACTACTACCTTCTCTCTATCTTCTAACTACTACCTTCTCTCTCTTCTAACTACTACCTTCTCTCTCTCTTCTAACTACTACCTTCTCTCTCTTCTAACTACTACCTTCTCTCTCTTCTAACTACTACCATCTCTCTCTCTTCTAACTACTACCTTCTCTCTCTTCTAACTACTACCATCTCTCTCTCTTCTAACTACTACCTTCTCTCTCTTCTAACTACTACCATCTCTCTCTCTCTTCTAACTACTACCTTCTCTCTCTCTCTTCTAACTACTACCATCTCTCTCTCTCTTCTAACTACTACCATCTCTCTCTCTCTTCTAACTACTACCTTCTCTCTCTCTCTACTAACTACTACCTTCTCTCTCTCTCTCTTGTAACTACTACCTTCTCTCTCTCTCTCTTCTAACTACTACCTTCTCTCTCTCTCTTCTAACTACTACCTTCTCTCTCTCTCTACTAACTACTACCATCTCTCTCTCTCTTCTAACTACTACCTTCTCTCTCTCTCTTCTAACTACTAACTTCTCTCTCTCTCTCTTCGAATTACTACCTTCTCTCTCTCTCTCTCTTCTAACTACTACCTTCTCTCTCTCTCTTCTAACTACTACCATCTCTCTCTCTCTCCTAACTGCTACCTTCTCTCTCTTCTAACTACTATCTTCTCTCTCTCTCTCTCTCTTCTAACAACTACCTTCTCCCTCTCTCTCTTCTAACTACTACCTTCTCTCTCTCTTCTAACTGCTACCTTCTCTCTCTCTCTCTCTCGAACTACTACCATCTCTCTCTCTCTTCTAACTACTACCTTCTCTCTCTCTCTTCTAACTACTACCTTCTCTCTCTTCTAACTACTACCTTCTCTCTCTCTCTTCTAACTACTACCCTCTCTCTCTCTCTCTCTCTCTCTCTTCTAACTACTACCTTCTCTCTCCCTTCTAACTACTACCTTCTCTCTCTTCTAACTACTACCTTCTCTCTCTCTCTCTCTTCTAACTACTACCCTCTCTCTCTCTCTCTCTCTCTCTCTCTCTTCTAACTACTACCTTCTCTCTCTCTTCTAACTACTACCTTCTCTCTCTTCTAACTACTACCTTCTCTCTCTCTCTCTTCTAACTACTACCTCTCTCTCTTCTAACTACTACCTTCTCTCTCTCTCGTCAAAGTACTACCTTCTCTCTCTCTTCTAACTACTACCTTCTCTCTCTTCTAACTACTACCTTCTCTCTCTCTCTTCTAACTACTACCTTCTCTCTCTCTCTCTTCTAACTACTACCTTCTCTCTCTCTTCTAACTACTACCTTCTCTCTCTCTCTCTTCTAACTACTACCCTCTCTCTCTTCTAAATACTACCTTCACTCTCTTCTAACTACTACCTTCTCTCTCTCTCTCTTCTAACTACTACCTTCTCTCTCTCTTCTAACTACTACCCTCTCTCTCTCTCTCTCTCTCTCTCCTAACTACTACCTTCTCTCTCTTCTAACTACTACCTTCTCTCTCTCTCTCTTCTAACCTTCTCTCTCTCTCTCTCTCTCTATCTCTCTCTCTTCATAATACTACCTTCTCTCTCTCTCTACTAACTACTACCATCTCTCTCTTTCTTCTAACTACTACCTTCTCTCTCCTCTAACTACTACCATCTCTCTCTCTCTCCTAACTTCTACCTTCTCTCTCTTCTAACTACTATCTTCTCTCTCTCTCTCTCTTCTAACGACTACCTTCTCTCTCTCTCTCTTCTAACTACTACCTTCTCTCTCTCTTCTAACTGCTACCTTCTCTCTCTCTCTTCTAACTACTACCTTCTCTCTCTCTTCTAACTACTACCTTCTCTCTCTCTCTTCTAACTACTACATTCTCTCTCTCTCTCTTCTAACTACTACCTTCTCTCTCTCTTCTAACTACTACCTTCTCTTTCTCTCTCTTCTAACTACTACCCTCTCTCTCTTCTAACTACTACCTTCTCTCTCTTCTAACTACTACCTTCTCTCTCTCTCTTCTAACTACTACCTTCTCTCTCTCTCTCTTCTAACTACTACCTTCTCTCTCTCTTCTAACTACTACCTTCTCTCTCTTCTAACTACTACCTTCTCTCTCTCTCTTCTAACTACTACCCTCTCTCTCTTCTAAATACTACCTTCACTCTCTTCTAACTACTACCTTCTCTCTCTCTCTTCTAACTACTATCTTCTCTCTCTCTTCTAACTACTACCCTCTCTCTCTCTCTCTCTCTCAATCTCTCTCTCCTAACTACTACCTTCTCTCTCTTCTAACTACTACCTTCTCTCTCTCTCTTCTAACCTTCTCTCTCTCTCAATTCAATTCAATTCGCTTTATTGGCATGACGTAACAATATACATATTGCCAAAGCTTATTTTGGATATTTACAATATAAAAATAAATAAAAATGAGAATCAAATATTGTCAACGGGACAACAGTAACAACAATAACCAAGGGTCAAAATAACCAACACATTGAACAATAACAATAATCATACAGTAGAGGACATGTGCAGGTTTATTGGTCTGTCAGACACTGTCCCTCAACTTATGGCAGGCAGCAATGTAGTGCGCTGCCAACCCACAGCTCTCTGCGTCCTCCCCCAACAGGACAGGTAGCCTATCCTCATCAGAGAGGTCTGTGAAACCTTGAATAAGGGTTTCAAATTTGGGGAAATGACACTCTCTAATTGTTTTATATTTTTGACATTTTGTCAGGAAATGTAGCTCCGTCTCAGGTTCTGCTGTGGTGCAGTGGTTGCACAGCCTTTCCTCTACAGGGAGCCAGGTTTTCCTGTGTCTACCCTTTTCAATGGCAAGGCTGTGCTCACTGAGCCTGTACTTTGTCAAGGTTTTTCTAAGGTTTTGATCAGTAACCATGGTCAAATATTTAGCCATAGTGTACTGTCGATTTAGGGCCAGATAGCACTGCATTTTGCTTTGTGTTTGTGCTTGTGTTTCCCAATAAGCAATGTAGTTTTGTTTTGACTGTGTTGTAATTTGGTTTATTCTGATTGATTGGATGTTCTGGTCCTGAGGCTTCAGTGTGTCAGTAGAACAGGTTTGTGAACTCAGCCGCAGGACCAGCTGGATGAAGGGACTCCTATCTTTGCTCAGCTCTTGGCATTGCAGGGCTTGGTAATGATATGAGAGGGGGTCACTGTATTTTAGATGTTTCCAAAACTTAATTGCTCTTTTTTGAGTTTTTATTATTAGTGGATATTGGCCTAATTCTGCCCTGCATGCATTGTTTGTAGTTTTCCTTTGGACACGTAGGAGAATCTTACAGAACTCTGCATGGAGGGTTTCAATGGGGTGTTTGTCCCATTTGATGAAATCTTGTTTTGCAAGTGGACCCCACACCTCTCTGCCATAAAGTGCAATTGGTTCAATGACATATTCAATTAGTTTTAGCCAAATTTGAGTAGGTATTTCAATTTGAATTTGCTTTTTAATGGCGTAGAATGCCCTGCGTGCTTTCTCTCTCAGTTCATTCACTGCCTCATTAAGGTGTCCAGTTGAGCTTATTTTTAAACCTAAGTAATTGTAGTGTGTACAGTACTCTATATATTTTGTACCAATTGAGAACTTTGGTCTAATTCCCTGAGATCTGGATCTTCTCTGGAAAATCATTATTTTAGTATTTTTGGGGTTTACTGCCAGGGCCCAGGTCTGGCAGTACTGCTCTAACAGGTCCAGGCTCTGCTGTAGGCCATGTGCTGTGGGTGACAGCAGGCATAGGTAATCTGCGAAGAGTAGGCATTTAACTTCTGAATTGTGGAGACTAACACCAGGGGCTGAGGATTTTTCTAGAATAGTGGCCAATTCGTTAATGTAAATATTGAAGAGTGCAGGGCTCAGATTGCAACCCTGACGAAGGCCCCGCCCCTGGTTAATAAAGAATTCTGTTATTTTCTTACCAATTTTAATGCTGCATGTATTGCCAGTATACATTGATTTAATTATGGTTTAATTCTCTCTCTCTCTCTCCCTCTCTCTCTCTCTCTTTCTCTCTCTGTATTTCTCTCTCTCTGTATTTCTCTCTCTCTGTATTTCTCTCTCTCTGCCTCTCCCTTGTCTCTCTCTTAAAAGCAGCAAGGGGTAGAAGGGGAGGCGGTCAGGGGTTTATATGTGTGTGTGTAATTCTGCATATGTGTGTACTTAAGCGTGCATGTGTGTGTGTTACAGGAGTGAAAGGAGGGTGAGAGAGGCAGAGAAAGAAGGAGAGAGAAGGGGGGTCAGAGAGGGAGAGAGAGAGAGAGCGAGAGGGGCGGAGAGAGAGAGAGAGATGGAGAGAGAGAGAGAGAGGGGGGCAGAGAGCGAGAGGGGCGGAGAGAGAGAGGGGGTGCAGAGAGAGAGAGGGGTAGAGAGAGAGAGATGGAGGGAGAGAGAGAGAGATGGAGAGAGAGATGGAGAGAGATGGAGAGAGGGGCAGAGAGAGAGAGAGAGAGATGAGAGAGAGAGAGATGGAGTGAGTGAGGGGCAGAGAGAGAGCGAGATGGAGAGAGAGAGAAGTAGAAGCATGCCCCCCCATGTTCTATAATAATGAATCATTTTGCATCCCCAATGGCACCCTATTCCCTATTTAGTGCATTACTTTAGACCAGAGTTGGCACCCTATTCCCTATTTAGTGCATTACTTTAGACCAGAGTTGGCACCCTATTCCCTATTTACTGCACTACTTTAGACCAGAGTTGGCACCCTATTCCTTATTTAGTGCACTACGTTTGATCAGGGCCCATACGGTTTTGGTCAAAAGTAGAGAACTATATAAGGAATAGTGTGCCATTGGGGAGGCAACCACAGAGATGAGAGAAGGAATGGAGCAGGTGGATGACATGACTATCTACTACCAAGTGATGGGGCTTTCCTTTATATGAAGGGCTTTATTATTTTAACAGAAACAGCAGACCTACTACCAAGTGATGGGGCTTTCCTTTACATGAAGGGCTTTATTATTTTAACAGAAACAGCAGACCTACCACCAAGTGATGGGGCTTTCCTTTATATGAAGGGCTTTATTATTTGAACAGAAACAGCAGGGGCAGATTAGGATATACAGTTGAAGTCGGAAGTTTACATACACCTTAGCAAAATACATTTTAACTCCGTTTTTCACAGTTACTGACATTTAATACTAGTAAAACGGTCCTTTCTTAGGTCAGTTAGGATCACCACTTTATTTTAAGAATGTGAAATGTCAGAATAATAGTAGAGAGAATGATTTATTTCATTTGAGTTCTTTCATCACATTCCCAGTGGGTCAGAAGTTTACATACACTCAATTAGTATTTGGAAGCATTGTCTTTAAATTGTTTAACTTGGGTAGCTTTTCACAAGCTTCCCACAATAAGTTGGGTGAATTTTGGCCCATTCCTCCTGACAGAGCTGGTGTACCTGGGTCAGGTTTGTAGGCCTCCTGGCTCCAACACGCTTTTTCAGTTCTGCCCATACATTTTCTATAGGATTGAGGTCATGGCATTGAGGTCAGGGCAACTTTGGAAGTATGCTTGGGGTCATTGTCCATTTGGAAGACCCATTTGCGACCAAGCTTTAAAGCTTTAACTTCCTGACTGATGTCTTGAGATGTTGATAAGAGCGTCTGCTAAATGACGTAAATGTAAAAATGTAAATATCCACATAATTTTCCTACCTCATGATGCCATCTATTTTGTGAAGTGCACCAGTCCCTCCTGCAGCAAAGCACCCCCACAAAATGATGCTGCCACCCCCGTGCTTCACGGTTGGGATGTTGTTTTTCAGCTTGCAAGCCTCCCCCTTTTTCCTCCAAACATAACGATGGTCATTATGGCCAAACGGTTCTATTTTTATTTCATTAGACCAGAGGACACTTCTCCAAAGAGTACGATCTTTGTCCCCATGTCCCCAAACCGTAGTCTGGCTTTTTTATGGCGGTTTTGGAGCAGTGGCTTCTTCCTTGCTGAGCGGCCTTTCAGGTTATGTCAATATAGGACTCGTTTTACTGTGGATATAGACACTTTTGTACCTGTTTCCTCCAGCATCTTCACAAGGTCCTTTGCTGTTGTTCTGGGATTGATTTGCACTTTTCGCACCAAAGTACGTTCATCTCTAGGACACAGAACGCGTCTCCTTCCTGAGCGGTATGATGGCTGCGTGGTCCCATGGTATTTATACTTGCGTACTATTGTTTGTACAGATGAACGTGGTACCTTCAGGCATTTGGAAATTGCTCCCACGGATGAACCAGACTTGTGGAGGCCTACAATTTTTGGCTGATTTCTTTTGATTTTCCCATGATGTCAAGCAAAGAGGCACTGAGTTTGAAGGTAGGCCTTGAAATACATCCACAGGTACAGTCATGGCCAAAAGTTTTGAGAATGACACAAATATTAATTTACACAAAGTTTGCTGTTCAGTGTCTTTAGATATTTTTGTCAGATGTTACTATGGAATACTGAAGTATAATTACAAGCATTTCATAAGTGTCAAAGGCTTTTATTGACAATTACATGAAGTTGATGCAAAGAGTAAATATTTGCAGGGTTGACCCTTCTTTTTCAAGACCTCTGCAATCCATGCCCTGGCATGCTGTCAATTAACTTCTGGGCCACATCCTGACTGATGGCAGCACATTCTTGCATAATCAATGCTTGGAGTTTGTCAGAATTTGTGGGTTTTTGTTTGTCCACCCGCCTCTTGAGGATTTACCACAAGTTATCAATGGGACTAAGGTTTGGGGAGTTTCATATTTCAAAATATTTATGTTTTGTTCCCCGAGCCACTTAGTTATCGACTTTTGTCTTATGGACAAGGTGCTCCATCATGCTGGAAAATACATTGTTCGTCACCAAACTGTTCCTGGATGGTTGGGAGAAGTTGCTCCCGGAGGATGTGTTGGTACCATTCTTTATTCATGGCTGTGTTCTTAGGCAAAATTGTGAGTGAGCCCACTCCCTTGGCTGAGAGGCAACCCCACACATGAATGGTCTCAGGATGCTTTACTGTTGGAATGACACAGGACTGATGGTAGCGCTCACCTTATCTTCTCCGGACAAGCTTTTTTCCGGATGCCCCAAACAATCGGAAAGGGGATTCATCAGAGAAAATGACTTTACCCCAGTCCTCAGCAGTCCAACCCCTGTACCTTTTGCAGAATATCAGTCTGTCCCTGATGTTTCTCCTGGAGAGAAGTGGCTTCTTTGCTGCCCTTCTTGACACCAGGCCATCCTCCAAAAGTCTCCGCCTCACTGTGCGTGCAGATGCACTCACACCTGCCTGCTGCCATTCCTGAGCAAGCTCTGTACTGGTGGTTCCCCGATCCCGCAGCTGAATCAACTTTAGGAGACGGTCCTGGCACTTGCTGGACTTTCTTGGGCTCCCAGAAGCCTCCTTCACAACAATTGAACCGCTCTCCTTGAAGTTCTTGATAATCCAATAAATGGTTGATTTAGGTGCAATCTTACTGGCAACAATATCCTTGCCTGTGAAGCCCTTTTTGTGCAAAGCAATGACGATGGCACATGTTTCCTTGCAGGTAACCATGGTTGACAGAGGAAGAACAATGATTCCAAACACCACCCTCATTTTGTAGCTTCCAGTCTGTTATTTGAACTCATTCAGCATGACAGAGTGATCTCCAGCCTTGTCCTCATCAACACTCACACCTGTGTTAACGAGAGAATCACTGACATGATGTCAGCTGGTGCTTTTGTGGCAGGGCTGAAATGCAGTGGATTTTGGGGGGGGGGGTTCAGTTCATTTGCATGGCAAAGAGGATTGCAATTGCAATTAATTGCAATTCATCTGATCACTCTTCATAACATTCTGGAGTATATGCAAATTGCCATCATACAAACTTAGGCAGCAGACTTTGTGAAAATTAATATTTGTGTCATTCTCAAAACTTGTGGCCACGACTGTACACCTCCAATTGACTCTAATGATGTCAATTAGCCTATCAGAAGGCACAGTCAACTTTGTGTATGTAATCTTCTGACCCACTGGAATTGTGATACAGTGAATTATAAGTGAAATAATCTGCCTGTAACCAATTGTTTGAAAAATGACTTGTGCTATGCACAAAGTAGATGTCCTAACCGACTTGCCAAAACTATAGTTTGTTAACAAGAAATGTGTGGTGTGGTTGAAAAATGAGTTTTAATGACTCCAACCTAAGTGTATGTAAACTTCCGACTTCAACTGTATGTAGAGGAATAACAGAGATGGTGTGGGTGGGTCTGTGGAAGTGAACTGGAAGAGACGACAAACACCCCCCACACACAACCGCACACCCCTCCCCACAAACACACACACCCCACCTACAAACATACATCCCACCCACACACATCCCACCCATACACCCACACCCCACCCACACACACATGGCCCATCTACACACACACAGCCGCACACACACACCCCACCCATACACACACACCCCACCCACACACACAGCCGCACGCACACACACACACACACACACACACACACACACACACACACACACACACACACACACACACACACCAATGGTTCTGCTGCTTGACCTACCATTGTGATTTCTCCACCTTTTCCTAACTATTATTAACCAGAACATTCTTCTACATTTTCAGTCTTTTCAAACGTCACATAATTAAGGTCCAATTATAGTTAACACGTTGATTAAAAAAACACTTTATTCCCAAGGTCATTATGGGCTGACAGAGGCTTTAGCTGCTTCCCAATTGGCACCCTAGTCCCTATTTAGTGCTAGACTTTTGACCAGGGCCCGTAGGGACACCATAGTGGCGTCCATAAGGCTCTGCTCTAAATTAGTGCACGATGTAGGGAATATAAGGTGCGATTTGGGACCCATGCTTTACAACAGCCAGGCCAGCCCACTCCCTCTAACTCTCTCTAACACTAATTATGACTCTCTGACACACACACACACACACACACACACACACACACACACACACACACACACACACACACACACACACACACACACACACACACACATATATACAAATGCACACATGTATACACACTCACACACACACACACACTACTAAATCAGTGGACATTTACAGTCTTTGATCACAATTATAAAAACAACCAGAGTTCCTCCTCAACCTGCTCATTACCATGGTGATGGATAATTGACAGTAGTGCTTCATTTTTTAGGACAAATGAATGAATGAATGGATGGATGAATATATAAATGAATATATGAATGAATACATGGATGAATACATGGATGAATACATGGATGAATACATGAATGAATGAATGAATACATGAATGAATACATGAATACATGAATGAATGAATACATGAATGAATGAATACATGAATGAATACATGAATGAATGAATACCTGAATGAATGAATGAATACATGGATGAATGAATGAATACAATGATGAATACATTGATGCATGCGTGAATGAATACGTGGATGAATACATGGATGAATGAATGTATACATGGATGAATACATGAATGAATACATGGATGAATACATGAATGCATACATGAATGAATACATGGATGAATATGTGAATGAATATGTGGATGAATATATGGATGAATGAATGAATACATGGATGAATACATGGATGCATACATGGTTGAATACATAAATGAATACATAAATGAATACATGGATGAATACATAAATGAATACATAAATGAATACATGGATGAATACATAAATTAATACATGAATGAATACATGGATGAATGGATGAATAAATGGATGGATTAATCATTCAATAACTCAAACAATCAATTAAATCACTAAACAATCAATTCAAGCAATCAATCACTGCATGGTCAGATACATACTATATTTCTGTGTACATTAAATCTGTGCAGAAACAACTTGACCCAGCAAAACATATTTTGTAGAAGTGTCAAGATGAATTAGTTTGGGAGAAATTCTTGTTCATTTGAAATTCCTTCTTTTTATGTTACATGGTGAGAGCTTTGTGAAATTGACTTTCTTTCTTGCTTCATTCATTCAATCAAGGACTCCCCATCTCCATAGTGTGTTTACCCCGAGCCATATAAAATCAGACATTTATTAAACCAAACCATCAATAAAGTTAAAATGGGTCAAGTTAATGTTTGGCCCTGAAACATCGATGTTTAATCTTCATGACTAGTCCTAGACGAATGTGATGATAACTTAACTCTGTTTACACAGAATGACATGATGAGGAATATTCAACTCACTACATACAAGACACTAATATACAACTACATAACCCCTGTTTACACTATCCTCACAAAACACTACTATACAACTACATAACCCCTGTTTACACTATCCTTACAAAACACTACTATACAACTACAGAACCCCTGTTTACACTATCCTCACAAAACACTACTATACAACTACATAACCCCTGTTTACACTATCCTTACAAAACACTACTATACAACTACATAACCCCTGTTTACACTATCCTTACAAAACACTACTATAAAACTACATAACCCCTGTTTACACTATCCTTACAAAACACTACTATACAACTACAGAACCCCTGTTTACACTATCCTCACAAAACACTACTATACAACTACATAATCCCTGTTTAAACTATCCTTACAAAACACTACTATACAACTACATAATCCCTGTTTACACTATCCTCACAAAACACTAATATACAACTACAGAACCCTGTTTACACTATCCTCACAAAACACTACTATACAACTACAGAACCCCTGTTTACACTATCCTCACAAAACACTACTATACAACTACAGAGCCTCTGTTTACACTATCCTCACAAAACACTACTATACAACTACAGAACCCCTGTTTACACTATCATCACAAAACACTACTATACAACTACAGAAACCCTGTTTACACTATCCTTACAAAACACTACTATACCACTACAGAACCCCTGTTTACACTATCCTCACAAAACACTTCTATACAACTACAGAACCCCTGTTTAAACTATCCTTACAAAACACTACTATACAACAACAGAACCAATGTTTACACTATCCTTACAAAACACTAATATGCAATATACAGCCATGGGAAGTACAGTGGCTTGCGAAAGTATTCACCCCCCTTGGCATTTTTTCCTATTTTGTTGCCTTACAACCTGGAATTAAAATCGATTTTTGTGGGGATTGTATCATATGATTTACACAACAAGCCTACCACTTTGAAGATGCAAATATTTTTTCTTGTGAGACAAACAAGAAATAAGACAAAAAAACTATTCACCCCCCAATGTTAATACTTTGTAGAGCCACCTTTTGAAGCAGTTACAGTTACCTCCTTGCCTGGTCCGTGAGTTTTGGTGGGTGGCCCTCTCTTGGCAGGTTTGTTGTGGTGACATATTCTTTCCAATTTTTATTAATGGGTTTATTGGAGCTCCGTGGAATGTTCAAAGTTTCATATATTTTTTTATAACCCAACCCTGATCTGTACTTCTCCACAACTTTGTCCCTGAGAGCTCCTTGGTCTTCATGGTGCCGCTTGCTTGGTGGTGTCCCTTGCTTAGCAGTGTTGCAGACTCTGAGGCCTTTCAGAACAGGTGTATATATACTGAGATCATGTGACAGATCATGTGGCACTTAGATTGCAGACAGGTGGACTTCATTTAACTAATTATGTGACTTCTGAAGGTAATTGGTTGCACCAGATCTTATTTAGTGGCTTCATAGCAAAGGGGGTGAATACATATGCACACACCATTTTCCATATATAAAAAAAAAAAAATGGGGGTGGAAAAAGCTTTTTTTTTCATTTTACCAATTTGGACTATTTTGTGTATGTCAATTACATGAAATCCAAATACAATGTCAAGGGGATGAATACTTTTTCAAGGCCCTGTAGTGGTGCTGAGGCTGCTTCAGCACCCCCTTAAAAATCAGGATAATATGAATAAACAAAAGTAGTGTACTGGAGCTCTACTAGTCCTGTATTAGCGGAATGGGCAAAAATACCATAGCCCCCCCACCCCCAAACTACTTCCTGTGGCAACACCCTCTCCTGACCCCCTTTCTTTGTCTCTCTCTCTCTCCCTTCTTCCTTCCTTCGCTCTCTCTGTCTCCCTCCCTCCAGTTCCCCAAAGGTGAAACATCACAGAACCTTAAGGCTTTGCATATATCTCAACTTCACCTCCCCTCATCCCTCTCCCCCCACTCCTCCCCTCCCCTCTCTTCCCATCAGTACCACTAAGCCATGTCTATACGTACGTCTGTATTACTTAGCCTGCGTAGCTTTGAAGACAGTGTTTAAGAGGTGATGGTAAGACCCCTCCACACACACACACACACACACACACACACACACACACACACACACACACACACACACACACACACACACACACACACACACACACACACAACGTATACCCCCCCCCCCACACACACCATACCCCCATCCACACACCTCTCTATTTGAGTGGCAGGCAGGGATAATGATTACGGAGCTAAGGGGATAGCAGGGACTTTAACTGTGGATACAAGTGGCTTCCCGCTACCCACCCATCCTCTCAGGATCCCTGCAATGTTCTTAAGGGATTTACACAGAGCTAAAGCTAATCCTAGCTAGCATGTTCTTATGGGATTTATATTGAGCTAATGCTAATCCTAGCTAGCATGGGGAGATGGCGGAGCAAAGTTACATGACTTACTGTATAATACATGGAAAGCAATGCTTATGTCCACTTGACTCTACATTTAGTCATTTTTACTGTGATATTTTGTGTTGTACATTTACTTGTGTGTTGACGTGTGTGTTATTGTGCACACAAAGCTATGACTGTACAAGGGTAGCAGTTAGCCTAGAGGTTAGAGGATTGGTTGAGGAAGGTTCAACACTGGTTGTTGGGGGGGTTAATGAAATGTATGATGTTTAAATCACTGTTAATGATGAGGATGCTGATTAAAGAATGCCACTATTAACAGACAATGGTAATTGTGATGCACTGAATGCATAACAAGTAACATGTCTCATCTGTTAGAGCTGGTGCCTTCAAATGACAGACGAGCTACTAGGAGCAAGTCAACCTGGAGAAGAGGAAACCTAAACCCTCTCTGCTACAGAGTGTAGAGAAGCTGATACATCACTGGGAGACATGAGATCAAGCCAATGGTTATGCAGCCTGATACCGTATTTAGCCTAAAATGGTTATTTACTGTACAATGTGATTGTTCCTTACTGTCCAATGTGATTGTTCCTTACTGTACAATGTGATTGTTCCTTACTGTGCAATGTGATTGTTGCTTACTGTGCAATGTGATTGTTCCTTACTGTCCAATGTGATTGTTCCTTACTGTACAATGTGATTGCTCCTTACTGTACAATGTGATTGCTCCTTACTGTCCAATGTGATTGTTCCTTACTGTGCAATGTGATTGTTCCTTACTGTACAATGTGATTGTTCCTTACTGTACAATGTGATTGTTCCTTACTGTACAATGTGATTGTTCCTTACTGTACAATGTGATTGTTCCTTACTGTACAATGTGATTGTTCCTTACTGTACAATGTGATTGCTCCTTACTGTCCAATGTGATTGTTCCTTACTGTGCAATGTGATTGTTCCTTACTGTACAATGTGATTGTTCCTTACTGTACAATGTGATTGTTCCTTACTGTACAATGTGATTGTTCCTTACTGTACAATGTGATTGTTCCTTACTGTACAATGCGATTGTTCCTTACAGTAAAAATATTTGTATTCCTATGTCAAAATAATCACACGTGCTGTGTAATGAAAGACCACAAATCTTTTTAATCAAATTGTAAATACTACAATTCATAGTTGGAGTACAGATTCATTGTAATAGCATTACTGACAGACATGAATTTAACATTAAATAATACATTGAAAATGTATATATTACCATTGTTTGCATGTTCATTTTCATAAAATGAAATAGTGAGCTGATGGCTTCAAAGGTGTAGTAGTTCATGGAGAGGTACTTCAGCAGGTATGTGTAAAAAAAATTGTTTCGTTTATTGAAGACAGTTGCATCTTTGTAAAATGCTCTGCACAAACATGTCATGGGCACAAACAACTATCCTCTCGGCTAAGTTGTCTGCTGTGCTTTGTCCTCTCACATTGCTGACTTCCCTAAAAGTAGAAGCGGTCACTAGTTCCTTCCTCACGGAGTGCCGCTCAGGCATTTCACCTTGGCTTCTTGTGCCACTTTCAATGTCATGTGACCGTGAATGACACAGACATTGATTTCAGGTTGAAGTGCACTTGATCGGTTAACACATATGCCCAGTCTGTGGCCCCTTAACTGGCAGCCCTGTAGTGGCACGGCGGGGAATGACACAGCAGGTGGGTGCTGATAAGAGTTAATGCTGCCAACCTGTACTTTGCCAAGGAAGAAGTCCACTAGCGGTTTCCCTGCAGAAAATGCCCATGGTGCTGATTAATGGAGCTGAGTCTGAGGTGAAGTTGGCAGCTTCAGTGACAAGGGATGAGGGGTCCGGAAGCTCACCACTGAATCCTTTGTACAGCACAGATCTGCAAAGACAAATTGTATGAGCAAAACCAATTAGGCATATTGTTACATTAGTGTAATGACAGAGTCTAGGGAGAGCAGAGGAGTACAGCAAGTGTATCCATGAATGCCCTACTGTATGTATGATGCATTCATTTCTGTGTAGTTAAGTAGAATGGCGCCGGAAAAGATGGCTGACGTTTAACCTGCTCCGAATCAACTGTGTTATTTTTGTTTAAAAAAATTGTGTTGTTTGTCACTGGCTTCATAAATAACTATTTTTTTACTTATTTTGTACATAATGTTGCTGCTACTGTCTCTTATGACCGAAAATAACTTCTGGACATCAGAACAGTGATTATTCACCACGAACTGGTAGAAGCTTTTTCTTTTAACGAGTCCGACCTGAAGGATATACTGCTCTCCCGGGAACAGGCCCAAATCCCTGTCATTTGATTGAAGAAAAGACGGAGAAAAAGCGGGTTGAGGTCGAGCAGCCTTCTGAGAATTCGTAGGCGAGCAAGTAAAATCCCACTGCCATCCGTTCTATCATTGGAAAATAAAATAGATGACCTACGAGCAAGGTTAAATTACCAACAGGACATTTAGAGTCCTGGTTGACCAATGACGTGAACATCATACAGCTGCCGGGTTTTACACTGTATCGGCAGGATAGAACAGCAGCCTCTGGTAAGACAAGCTGTGGGGGTCTATGTATATTTGTAAAAACAGCTGGTGCTCGATATCTAAGGATGTCTCAAAGTTTTGCTCACCTGAGGTAGGGTGTTCCATGATAAACTGTAGATCACACTATCTACCTAGAGAGTTTCATCTCTATTTTTCATAACTTTCTACATACCACCACAGACCGATGCTGGCACTAAGACCGCACTCAATGAGCTGTATACCGCCATAAGCAAACAGGAAAATGCTCATCCAGAGTAGGCGCTTCTAGTGGCCAGGGACTTTAATGCAGGGAAACTTAAATCAGTTTTACCAAATTTCCACAAGCATGTTAAATGTGCAACCAGAGGGAAAACCTTTACTTCATACACAGAGATGGTACAAAGCTCTCCCTCACCCTCCAGTTGACAAATCTGACCATCATTCTATCCTCCTGATTCCTGCTTACAAGCAAAAATGAAAGCAGGAAGCACCAGTGACTCGGTCAATAAAGAAGTGGTCAGATGAAGCAGATGCTAAGCTACAAGACTGGTTTCCTAGCACAGACTGGAATATGATTCTTCCAATGGCATTGAGGAGTACACCACATCAGGCACTGGCTTCATAAATAACTGCATCGATGACGTCGTCCTCACAGTGACTGTACATACCCCAAACAGAAGCCATGTATTACAGTCAACATCCGCACTGAGCTAAAAGGGTAGAGCTGCCGTTTTCAAGGAGCGGGACTCTAACGTGAAAGCTTAAAATATCCCGCTATGCCCTCAGACGAACCATCAAACTGGAAAAAACGTCAATACAGGACTAAGATCAAATTGTACTACACCAGCTCCGATGCTCATCGGATGTGGCAGGGTTTGCAAACCATTACAGACTACAAAGGGAAGCACAGCCGAGAGCTTCCCAGTGACACGAGCCTACCAGACGAGCTAAATCACTTCTATGCTCGCTTCGAGACACACTGAAACATGCATGAGAGCATCAGCTGTTCAGGACGACTGTGTGATCACGCTCTCCGCAGCCGATGTGAGTAAAACCTTTAAACAGGTCAACATTCACAAGGCCGCAGGGCCAGATGGATTACTAGGACGTGGACTCTGAGTATGCCCTGACCAACTGGCAAGTGTCTTCAATGACATTTTCAACCTCTCCCTGTCTGAGTCTGTAATACCAACATGTTTCAAGCAGATCACCATAGTCCCTGTGCCCAAGAACAGTAACTTGCCTAAATGAATACAGACCCATAGCACTCACATCTGTAGCCATGAAGTGCTTTGAAAGGCTGGCCATGACTCACATCAACACCATTATCCCAGAAACCCTAGACCCACTCCAATTTGCATACCGCCCTAACAGATCCACAGATGATGCAATGTCTATTGCACTCCACACTGCCCTTTCCCACCGGGAAAAAAGAAACACCTATGTGAGATTGCTATTCATTGACTACAGCTCAGCGTTCAACACCATAGTGCCCTCAAAGCTTATCACTAAGCTAAGGACCCTGGGACTAAACACCTCCCTCTGGAACTTGGTCCTGGACTTCATGACGGGCCGCCCCAAGGTGGTAAGGGTAGGTAACAACACATCCGCCACACATCCTCATCATGGGGGCCCCTCAGGGGTGCATGCTCAGCCACCTCCTCTACTCCCTGTTCACTCATGACTGCACGGCCAGGAACAACTCCAACAACATCATTAAGTTTGCCGATGACACAAAAGTGGTAGGCCTGATCACCGACAACGACGAGACAGCCTATAGGCTATAGGGAGGACGTCAGAGACCTGGCCATGTGGTGCCAGGACACCAACCTTCCCCTCAACGTGATCAAGACAAAGGAGATGGTTGTCGACTACAGGAAAAGGAGGACCGAGCACACCCCCGTTCTCATCGATGGTGCTGTAGTGGAGCAGGTTGAGAGCTTCAAGTTCCTTGTGTCCACATCACCAACAAACTAACATGGTCCAAGCACACCAAGACAATTGTGAAGAGGGCATGACAAAATCTATTCCCCCTCAGGAGACTGAGAATATTCGGCATGAGTCCTCAGATCCTCGAAAGGTTATACAGCTGCACCATCGAGAGCATCCTGAGTGGTTGCATCACGTCCTGGTATGGCAACTGCTCAGCCTCCGATCGCAAGGCACTACAGAGGGTAGTGCATTTGGTCCAGTACATCCCTGGGGCGAAACTTCCTGCCATCCAGGACCTCTATACCAGGTGGTGTCAGAGGAAGGCCCTAAAACTTGTCAAAGACTCCAGCCACCCTAGTCATAGACTGTTCTCTCTACTTCCGCATGGCAAGTGGTACTGGCACTCCAGTTCTTGGTCCAAGAGGCTTCTAAACTGCTTCTACCCCCAAGCCATAAGACTCCTGAACATCTAATCAACTGGCTACTCAGACTATTTGCATTGCCCCCCCCTCTTTTACACTGCTGCTACTCTCTGTTATTATCTATGCATAATCACATAATAACGCTACCTTCATGTACAATTTACCTCAATTACCTCGACTTACTGGTGCCCACGCACATTGACTCTGTACCGGTCAAAACAGCACTTCCATCTAAACAGAAAATGAGTGGTATTGTTAAGTCAAACCCAGAAAATCGTCCGGCATAGAGCCTATTGTTCCAGTGCCACCTTCAATAATGTCGGATACCAGGCTATCACTCTCCAGGGGTGTCTCAGGGAGATGGAGGATTTGCAAAAAACACATTTCCAGTTCCCACCACACACTTGTACTGAACAGGGTAGACACTTGTACCAATATAAACACCCCCTATTGGCCAGATGTAGGATCTTAATTTGAGCTAGTTTGCTACAGCAGAAAAATAATTCTGCAGCAACTTGAAATGTGAATTATTATGTTGAGTATAATTGATGGGTATTTCTGTAGGATTTGATACATTTTTCATCAGGTCAAATCAATACTGAAATTTCTAAGTGCAAATAACAAACTTTAGAAGCCTTTTTAAAACATAAGTATGTTTTCATATCCTGCTGAGTGAAGAAAAAGAGTGAACAAATTACGATCCTAGGTCTGTATAGTCGTGCGAACGTAAGCACACGTACAAATAGACCCACCAACTGATGCACCAGTGCACACGCACACTCCCTCTCACTCCTCAATGAGCCCATCAATAAAGATGGATCTGTAATCTGAATTCCGTTGTATACCAGTGGCTAAATCAAGATGTACTGTATTATATTGGACACCACTCTATCAATATCCATTATATCTTGAAACAACATATCAAAATAACCTTTTAACAGACAGTATTTACTTTGGCTCTCTTTCTGATTCTATCTATCTCCCTCTCTCTCTCTTTCTCTCTCTCTCTCTCCCTCTCTCTCTCTCCTTCTCTCTCTCTCTCAATTCAATTCAAGGGGCTTTATTGGCATGGGAAACACAAGTTTACATTGCCAAAGCAAGTGAAATAGATAATAATCAAAAGTGAAATAAACAATCAAAAATGAAACCTCTCTCTCTCTCTCTCTCTCTCTCTCTCTCTCTCTCTCTCTCTCTCTTTCTCGGCATCATTCAGATCTGTTTGCTTGTAGCAGTTGGTAGGTCCTTGTGATCCAAACGAGTTAATGAATTGGTGTGTGTTTGTATGTGTGTGTTTGTATGTGTGTGTTTGTATGTGTATGTGTACTGACAGACGTTAAATTAATAGCAGTCATTTTTCCATGGATCTCTGTGCTAGCGAAGACTGCTAATGAACACTCTAACTGGTGCTCCGCCTGCGGGTAGTATCTGAGTAAACACACACGCAATAATCTGTGGATCTCATCAAGGCACATCCCCCCCCCCCCCACACGCACACATTTACACGACCCCCCCCCCCACACACACATACACATATACACGACCCCTCCCGCCACCTCCCCCTCAACACACACACATGCACACAGACAAGGAGGCACGCACAGATGCAAGCAAGTACAGGCGTACAGATCCCGTATCTTAATTAAACCTTGAATATAGTTACTGGTTTGCATTTGTTGCTGTGAAGGAAAAGGAAGATCCTGTAGCTGTACATGTTTAAACACAGAGAGCGTTCTAAAATGTGGATCTATGGATCTCATCAGTACACACACACACACACACACACACACACACACACACACGACCCCACCCCTTCAACACACACACATGACCCCGCCTCTCCAACACACACACACACACACACACACACACACACACACACACACACACACACGACCCCACCCCTTCAACACACACACACACACACACACACACACACACACACACACACACACACACACACACACACACACACACACACACACACACACACACACACACACACACACACTCCCTTCCTCGACTGTCTTGAGTATATTGTGGCGGCAGCACAGCACCAGTGTTTCTCATAGATCTGTCTATCTCCCTTCCCCATAAGGCCCGAGGAGGCAGGGTTTCGACAGTCACTAGGGGGGTACGACTGGGGCAAAGAGACACCCCTGGGGTGCTATATTCACGGTTACGGGGGTGCCATGGGACCCCCGTTTCCCCCCTACTGCTGTTTTCCATTTCTCTCCTCGCGTCCCATTGGACGATTCTGAGCCAACTCCAGGAAATGGATTGGCAAGGATGGAACCGCTGGGGACTCTGGCAGAGATGAAAGAGTTCCTTTACACACACTGAATCTCACAACGACACGCACACACACACACACACACACACACACACACACACACACACACACACACACACACACACACACACACTGCCTGTCACACACACTCCCTCTGACATGCTGTGGTTAGGCTACAACAGCTATGTGTTTCTTCATAGGTTTGGGAGAAACCAAATAACAGGATATGGTGGAGTTCTCTGTATGTTAACACCATCATCCATCAATAGCTGGAGGTTATAGTAGAGTTCTCTGTATGTTAACACCATCATCCATCTATAGCTGTAGGTTATAGTAGAGTTATCTGTAGGTTAACACCATCATCCATCTATAGCTGTAGGTTATAGTAGAGTTCTCTGTAGGTTAACACCATCATCCATCTATAACTGTAGGTTATAGTAGAGTTCTCTGTATGTTAACACCATCATCCATCTATAGCTGTAGGTTATAGTAGAGTTCTCTGTAGGTTAACACCATCATCCATCTATAGCTGTAGGTTATAGTAGAGTTCTCTGTATGTTAACACCATCATCCATCTATAGCTGTAGAGTTCTCTGTAAGTTAACACCATCATACACAAAAAGCTGTTGATGTCATTCTAACTGTTTCAGGAGTTCAGACCTTCTAGAATCACCCACAGTTCCTCTTCGCCTTTCAGAAAATCTCAACAAAGGTTCTCATCCAGACTTTCCCAGTGATTATCTGCCAGTGAACATCGTCATATTGACAGTGTAGTCATGTTACTACATGTGCAGTAGTGTTGTCATTTGTGAACACGCATGGCGGGTAGCTTTGATTTCAGCATCACCATCATCTGACACAGTAAACACCGCTGTGCTCCAAAATAGATCAGGAACCTTTGACACGATGGCTCTGTTTTACTGCAACTGCTACTTAGAGCAACACCTGGTCTCCGGGTTCCAGTCTGCCAGCTAGGAGGAGGATAGAGTCTGTGTTCCAAATGGAACCTTATCCCCTATACATAGCCATATGGGCCCTGGTCAACAGTAGTACTCTATATAGGGAATACAGGCCCATTTGGGATGGAGAGAGAAGCTAATTACAGACAATTTAGCCTGCTAAGGCAATCAATACAAAACCATGCAATTAGCTTAGCCCGCGACGTTGTGCTACGCTAGGCTATACATGGCTAGCGGAGCCAAGAGGAGGAAACGTTGCAATATATGTGTCATCTCTGATTTTTACATGGATTCAGTCGCCTGTTTGACTTGTTCTGCGTGGAATATTATTCCCTACATAGTGTACTACTTTTGACCAGGGCCCATACTTCATGAGATATTGTGCCATTTGGGACACAACCACAGAAGATGTACAGGTATGTTTTATGTGTGAGTAACAATACGTCAGAAATGAATCAGAAACAAGCAAAGAGATTTTGTGTTGAATCTTTTTTTCTTCCTCCACCAAATGACATGTTTTGAGTCGACTGTTAAGAGCTCTTTGCATTTTGAACAGGGGGGCTACATGCTGAGATGGAGTGGAACAATTCACAGTCACCAAGGTTCGTTTATTTATATTGTGTTGATTGATGGGTGAAAGAGCTGTTTGTTTTCTTCTATAATTATAGAAGTGAATCGTAGAAGAGAAAGAATGTTTCTGAACTGTAATTTTGAAAAGGCTTTCTGCAAAGTTGGATGAGAAGAACGGTTTGAAATAGCTGATTGGTACTGCTGGTCTTTGTCCTTGTCTATATAATAACTCAGTGTGATTGGCTATTATGGTCAATTATGCTCCATTTATTTCCCCTTTTCTCTCTTTCTCTCTCTCACACTTTATCTCTCCACTCACTCTCTCTCTACCTCTCACTCTCTCTCTCTCACACTTTATCTCTCCTCTCCATCTTTCCCTCTCTCTCTCTCTCTCTCTCTCTCTCCACAGGGCAGGCTGACAGGGGGTATGTCTGTGTGCAGATGGTTGGATGGAGGCCTGTAGCCAACAATAGGAGATGGCAACATGGGCAGCGGGACTGTGACAGAAAACACTTACAGTGCTGACACACACACACACACACACACACACACACACACACACACACACACACACACACACACACACACACACACACACACACACACACACACACCACACACCACACACCACACACCACACACACACACTACTTATACTGCCTCACAAACTGGCATTAGCATATACACACATACTGGATGTATGAGCACACACAGACTCAGCTGCGTATACATCCTAGCATTCGGCACATTGGTGCACAACACACACATATGGTTCATCCAGTGGCATTTCAGAGCGGGCTACAGGGACCTCTCAGAGGGTTGGCACTGGTCTGACTGTCTGTCTGTAGGCCTGAGATAACATACTGTCAAGTCTCTGGATACACACGCACACACACACACACACACACACACGCACACGCACACGCACTCGCACACACACACATGCACACAGACACACACACAAAGACACACACACACTGACACAGGCACGCTTTGCAATTAAACCATCTATTTCTCCTCTCTATCACAGCCCTCAATTAAACCAAACTATGCACAGTCTTAGTGTTTCTGTATTTTGCCAATATGTCCTTTGTTAAGTTTAACTGTACTGACTGTGAATGGGGACAGAACTGGTATAATGTGTTGTTGTAACTGACTGTGAATAGAGATGGAGTTGGTGTAATGTGTTGTTGTAACTGACTGTGAATAGAGATGGAGTTGGTGTAATGTGTTGTTGTAACTGACTGTGAATAGAGATGGAGGTGGTGTAATGTGCTGTTGTAACTAACTGTGAATGGGGATTGAGCAGGTATAATGTGCTGTTGTAACTAACTGTGAATGGAGATGGAGCTGGTATAATGTGCTGTTGTAACTAACTGTGAATGGGGATGGAGCAGGCTATAATGTGTTGTTGTAATTGTGAATGGGGATGGAGCAGGTATAATGTGTTGTTGTAACTAACTGTGAATGGGGATGGAGCAGGTATAATGCGTTGTTGT
This sequence comes from Salmo salar, assembly GCF_965601325.2. NCBI lineage: Eukaryota > Metazoa > Chordata > Actinopteri > Salmoniformes > Salmonidae > Salmo > Salmo salar. The sequence continues at coordinate 10,641,406 of NC_138294.1, forward strand.
AACTATCTGTGAATGGATATGGAGCAGGTATAATGTGTTGTTGTTACTAACTGTGAATGGAGATGGAGCAGGTAGAATGTGTTGTTGTTACTAACTGTGAATGGGGATGGAACAGGTATAATTTGTTGTTGTTACTAACTGTGAATGGGGATGGAACAGGTATAATGTGTTGTTGTAACTATCTGTGAATGGATATGGAGC
>NC_138294.1:10644106-10706606 GCF_965601325.2 Salmo salar
ACACACACACACACACACACACACACACACACACACACACACACACACACACACACACACACACACACAGGCAAGCACATGGACATACAGTGTATGTAATCACCCATTGACTGCTCCCTCCCTCCCTCCCTCCCTCCCTCCCTCCCTCCCTCCCTCCCTCCCTCCCTCCCTCCCTCCCTCCCTCCCTCCCTCCCTCCCTCCCTCCCTCCCTCCCTCCCTCCCTCCCTCCCTCCATCCTGTCTAAGTCAGAGTCAGTATGAATACAGAGAGTGCTAGAGGTAGTTTGTGTGTGTGTGCATGTGTGCATACAAGCGCATACCTGCATTCCTGTATGTGTGCACCTCTGTGTTTGTGTGTGTGTGTGTCTGCGTATGCGTGTGTGTGTCTGTGCTTGTGTGTCCGTGCCTGTGCGCGTGGGTTCGTGTTTGTGTGTGTCCGTATGTGTGTGTGTGTTTAAGGGATGTAGGTAGAGGTAACTCTCCAACAAACGCTCAAAGACTCATGTCAGAATTAGACATTCATGTTTCTCAAACGTCAAATTTTAAAGTTGTTCCAAACGTCAAATTTAAAGTGTTTAAAGTTAAGTTTAGGCATTAACACAGACTACATTAAATCAAGGTAGTTACTGTACATTACACACACACACTAGATTAACCATGTTAGACAAAGGTCAGAGGTCAGTGGAGAATGTTCTATGACTCCTAAAAGGCAGAAGGATGGAGGAAAAGGAGTGAAAGGAGAAGGGAAAGAGAAGAGAAACTGTCTCCCTACAGAGATCCACACAGACTAACCTCTCAACCTCTCTCCATCCTCTTCCCCCTCCCTTCCTGTCTTCCTCTGATCCATTCTGTTTATCCCTCGAGAAGCTCAAACTCCAGAAGCTTGTCTTAAAACTACACACTCTTTTCTCTCTCTCTCTCTCTCTCTCTCACCTGCTTTCCCCCTCTCCCTCCCTCTCTCTCTCCCTCTCTCCCTCCGTCTCTCTCTCTCTCTCCCTCTCTTTTCCCTTTCTCCTGTTCTCTCATGTCATTCTGTAAACAGTCTTTTTTTATGGGGCTGATGAAGTGGTATTGATCTAAATAACTAGAGTTAAAACACCCTGCACACTGCAGTTTTCTCCCTGCAATATTACCTCATAAATCCTCCAGAAGGTCTAGGAAAACCACTACTGTAGTGCATAAAACAGAGTATATCTGTGTATATCTGGTAAAGGCACTTGTAACCCCACACGTTCAAAGAAGGGAACACCTCCCCCACACAGAGTCCTCTGCAGTGCTTGTGAAAGCTGTTCACCTGAGGCTAAAACTGGGGCAGTCAAGAGGAGGAGATGCCAATTATGCCCCCTAAAGACTGTAAAACAAATACTATGTGCTGCAAATGTGAGAAATACATCTGTAAAGTACATGCACACACACTTGCATACTGTCCTACATGTGCTAATTAGAGTTTATTGATTTATGTTCTTTACATTTTTGTTTTGTATCTATTATCTTATTTTATTATTATTTATTGTTGTTGTTTATACACCTTGTGGGAGGGGGCAATGTTTGCAAAATGGGATAAGACTAGTATTTTGTAGTTGAATTCCTCATTGTACAGTATATAAGAATATATCACTATGTTGCCAAAAAAGTTCAAGACTGTCATTGTTTCCCTTCAATAAAATGCACCCAAAACTACTTTCTGCACATTTCTGCTACTTTCTTAGGCTATACAAGTGCTCTCTCTTGCAAAAAAAAATATGTTTACACCTGTGCAGTACCTTAACCTGTTAGGGCTAGGGGGCAGTATTGACACGGCCGGATAAAAAACGTACCCGATTTAATCTGGTTACTACTCCTGCCCAGTAACTAGAATATGCATATAATTATTGGCTTTGGATAGAAAACACCCTAAAGTTTCTAAAACTGTTTGAATGGTGTCTGTGAGTATAACAGAACTCATATGGCAGGCAAAAACCTGAGAAGATTCTGAACAGGAAGTGGCCTGTCTGACAAGTTGTTGTTAAGCAATAATAATAATAATAATACACCTCTACTTTACTAAAGAAAACAATTCTGACAGGTGTGTTGTAATAAAAATGACTGGTATCCACTTACTAAATGCAGTCTTTCAGCATTGTGAAGAGGGAAAACCCAGATCTTCACAAAGTTTGTGATGAATGACAGGTGGTGTCTTCACACAAAATAGATTTGGGGTTTAGTGAAGGCGGGTCATTTTTTTTACCCATAGGACATGGGGAGCATAGAGCATGTTAAGACTACACAAGAGTTAAACAGTATATATCTGGACCCAGGTCACAGTGAAGATGATTTAAACAGTATATATCTGGACCCAGATCACAGTGAAGATGATTTAAACAGTATATATCTGGACCCAGATCACAGTGAAGATGATTTAAACAGTATATATCTGGACCCAGATCAGAGTGAAGATGATTTAAACAGTATATATCTGGACCCAGATTAGAGTGAAGATGATTTAAACAGTATATATCTGGCCCAGATCACAGTGAAGATGATTTAAACAGTATATATCTGGACCCAGATCACAGTGAAGATGATTTAAACAGTATATATCTGGACCCAGATCACAGTGAAGATGATTTAAACAGTATATACAGTGGGGGGGAAAAGTATTTGATCCCCTGCTGATTTTGTACGTTTGCCCACTGATAAAGAAAGGATCAGTCTATCATTTTAATGGTAGGTTTATTTGAACAGTGAGAGACAGAATAACAACAAAAATTTCCAGAAAAACGCATGTCAAAAATGTTATAAATTGATTTGTATTTTAATGAGGGAAATAAGTATTTGACCCCCTCAATCAGAAAGATTTCTGGCTCCAAGGTATCTTTAATACAGGTAACGAGCTGAGATTAGGAGCACACTCTTAAAACCTCTATGGGCTAGGTGGGACGCTAGCGTCCCACCCGTGGTGCACTCCATCAACAGCAGGTGCATTTCAAGAGCGGCAAATTTGAATCCAAATAAATGTCAAAATTCAAATTTTTCAAACATACAACTATTTTACACCCTTTGAAAGATAAACATCTCCTTAATCTAACCACGTTTTACGATTTCAAAAAGGTTTTACGGCGAAAGCATAAATTTAGAGTATGTTAGGACAGTACATTTACAAGAGTTGTGTGTAATGTTTTGTCAATTCAAAGACAGGGTCACCAAAACCATAAAACCAGCTAAAATGATGCACTAACCTTTTACAATCTCCAACAGATGACACTCCTAGGACATTATGTTAGACAATGCATGCATTTTTAGTTCTATCAAGTTCATATTTATATCCAAAAACAGCGTTTTACTATGGCATTGATGTTGAGGAAATCGTTTCCCTCCAATAACCGGCAGTCAAGTCAGCGTCACAAATTAAATAATTAAAATTAGAAAACATTGGTAAAATATTATATTGTCATTTAAAGAATTATAGATTTACATCTCTTGAACGCAATCAACTTGCCAGATTTAAAAATAACCTTACTGGGAAATCACACTTTGCAATAATCTGAGCACTGCGCCCAGAAAAATACGCGTTGCGATACAGACTAGACGTCATGTTGGGGAGATCTAAAATCGAAAATACTATGTAAATAATCCATTACCTTTGATTCTCTTCATCAGATGTCACTTCCAGGTATCACAGGTCCATAACGAATGTAGTTTTGTTCAAAAAAGCTCATCATTTATGTCCAAAAATCTCCGTCTTGTTAGCACATGATCTAAGCCAGCCGGACTTCTCGTCATGAACGAGGGGAAAAAATATATTTACGTTCGTTCAAACATGTCAAACGTTGTATAGCATAAATCATTAGGGCCTTTTTTAACCAGAACATGAATAATATTCAAGGTGGACGAATGCATACTCTTTTATAACGTATTGGAACGAGGGTACCCAACATGAACTCGCGCGCCAGGTGTCTAATGGGCCATCATCGTTCCATGGCTCTTGTTCGGTCAGATCTCCCTCCAGAAGACTCAAAACACTTTGTAAAGGCTGGTGACATCTAGTGGAAGCAATAGGAAGTGCCAAAATATTCCTCAGCCCCTGTGTTTTTCAATGGGATAGGTTTAAAGGTAATACAACACATCAGGTATCCACTTCCTGTCAGAAAATGTCTCAGGGTTTTGCCTGCCAAATGAGTTCTGTTATACTCACAGACACCATTCAAACAGTTTTAGAAAATTTAGGGTGTTTTCTATCCATATGTAATAAGTATATGCATATTCTAGTTACTGGGTAGGAGTGGTAACCAGATTAAATCGGGTATGTTTTTTTATCCAGCCGTGTCAATACTGCCCCCTAGCCCTAACAGGTTAACTTCAGGTTACTGTTGAGATGGAAAACAACGACTGTCTTTTAACTTCAGGTTACTGTTGAGATGGAAAACAACGACTGTCTTTTAACTTCAGGTTACTGTTCAGATGGAAAACAACGACTGTCTTTTAACTTCAGGTTACTGTTGAGATGGAAAACAATGACTGTCTTTTAACTTCAGGTTACTGTTCAGATGGAAAACAACGACTGTCTTTTAACTTCAGGTTACTGTTGAGATGGAAAACAACGACTGTCTTTTAACTTCAGGTTACTGTTGAGATGGAAAACAAGGACTGTCTTTTAACTTCAGGTTACTGTTGAGATGGAAAACAACGACTGTCTTTTAACTTCAGGTTACTGTTGAGATGGAAAACAACGACTGTCTTTTAACTTCAGGTTACTGTTGAGATGGAAAACAACGACTGTCTTTTAACTTCAGGTTACTGTTGAGATGGAAAACAACGACTGTCTTTTAACTTCAGGTAACTGTTCAGATGGAAAACAATGACTGTCTTTTAACTTCAGGTAACTGTTAAGATGGAAAACAACGACTGTCTTAACTTCAGGTTACTGTTGGAGATGGAAAACAATGACTGTCTTTTAGCTTCAGGTTACTGTTGGAGATGGAAAACAACGACTGTCTTTTAACTTCAGGTTACTGTTGGAGATGGAAAACAACGACTGTCTTTTAACTTCAGGTTACTGTTCAGATGGAAAACAACGACTGTCTTTTAACTTCAGGTTACTGTTGAGATGGAAAACAATGACTGTCTTTTAACTTCAGGTTACTGTTCAGATGGAAAACAACGACTGTCTTTTAACTTCAGGTTACTGTTCAGATGGAAAACAACGACTGTCTTTTAACTTCAGGTTACTGTTGAGATGGAAAACAACGACTGTCTTTTAACTTCAGGTTACTGTTGAGATGGAAAACAACGACTGTCTTTTAACTTCAGGTTACTGTTGAGATGGAAAACAACGACTGTCTTTTAACTTCAGGTTACTGTTGAGATGGAAAACAACGACTGTCTTTTAACTTCAGGTTACTGTTGAGATGGAAAACAACGACTGTCTTTTAACTTCAGGTAACTGTTGAGATGGAAAACAACGACTGTCTTTTAACTTCAGGTTACTGTTGGAGATGGAAAACAACGACTGTCTTTTAACTTCAGGTTACTGTTCAGATGGAAAACAACGACTGTCTTTTAACTTCAGGTTACTGTTGAGATGGAAAACAACGACTGTCTTTTAACTTCAGGTTACTGTTGAGATGGAAAACAACGACTGTCTTTTAACTTCAGGTTACTGTTGAGATGGAAAACAACGACTGTCTTTTAACTTCAGGTTACTGTTGAGATGGAAAACAACGACTGTCTTTTAACTTCAGGTTACTGTTCAGATGGAAAACAACGACTGTCTTTTAACTTCAGGTTACTGTTGAGATGGAAAACAACGACTGTCTTTTAACTTCAGGTTACTGTTGAGATGGAAAACAACGACTGTCTTTTAACTTCAGGTTACTGTTCAGATGGAAAACAACGACTGTCTTTTAACTTCAGGTAACTGTTGAGATGGAAAACAATGACTGTCTTTTAACTTCAGGTAACTGTTGAGATAGAAAACAACGACTGTCTTAACTTCATGTTACTGTTGGAGATGGAAAACAAAGACTGTCTTTTAGCTTCAGGTTACTGTTGGAGATGGAAAATAACGACTGTCTTTTAACTTCAGGTTACTGTTGAAGTGGAAAACAACGACTGTCTTTTAACTTCAGGTTACTGTTGGAGATGGAAAACAACGACTGTCTTTTAACTTCAGGTTACTGTTGGAGATGGAAAACAACGACTGTCTTTTAACTTCTGGTTACTGTTGGAGATGGAAAACAACGACTGTCTTTTAACTTCAGGTTACTGTTGGAGATGGAAACCAACGACTGTCTTTTAACTTCAGGTTACTGTTGTAATGGAAAACAATGACAGTCTTTTAACTTCAGGTTACTGTTGTAATGGAAAACAATGACTATCTTTTAACTTCAGGTAACTGTTGAGATGGAAAACAATGACTGTCTTTTAACTTCAGGTAACTGTTGAGATGGAAAACAACGACTGTCTTAACTTCAGGTTACTGTTGGAGATGGAAAACAACGACTGTCTTTTAGCTTCAGGTTACTGTTGTAGATGGAAAATAACGACTGTCTTTTAGCTTCAGGTTACTGTTGAGATGGAAAACAACTACTGTCTTAACATCAGGTTACTGTTGGAGATGGAAAACAACGACTGTCTTTTAACTTCAGGTTACTGTTGAGATGGAAAACAATGACTGTCTTTTAACTTCAGGTTACTGTTGGAGATGGAAAACAATGACTGTCTTTTAACTTTAGGTTACTGTTGGAGATGGAAAACAATGACTGTCTTTTAACTTCAGGTTACTGTTGAGATGGAAAACAATGACTGTCTTTTAACTTCAGGTTACTGTTGAGATAGAAAACAACGACTGTCTTTTAACTTCAGGTTACTGTTGAGATGGAAAACAACGACTGTCTTTTAACTTCAGGTTACTGTTAAGATGGAAAACAACGACTGTCTTAACTTCAGGTTATTGTTGAGATGGAAAACAACTACTGTCTTTTAACTTCAGGTTACTGTTGAGATGGAAAACAACGACTGTCTTTTAACTTCAGGTAACTGTTGAGATGGAAAACAACGACTGTCTTTTAACTTCAGGTAACTGTTGAGATGGAAAACAACGACTGTCTTTTAACTTCAGGTAACTGTTCAGATGGAAAACAATGACTGTCTTTTAACTTCAGGTTACTGTTCAGATGGAAAACAATGAATGTCTTTTAGCTTCAGGTTACTGTTGAGATGGAAAACAATGACTGTCTTTTAACTTCAGGTAACTGTTGGAGATGGAAAACAATGACTGTCTTTTAACTTCAGGTTACTGTTCAGATGGAAAACAACGACTGTCTTTTAACTTCAGGTAACTGTTGGAGATGGAAAACAATGACTGTCTTTTAACTTCAGGTTACTGTTCAGATGGAAAACAACGACTGTCTTTTAACTTCAGGTAACTGTTGGAGATGGAACACAATGACTGTCTTTTAACTTCAGGTTACTGTTGAGATGGAAAACAATGACTATCTTTTAACTTCAGGTTACTGTTGAGATGGAAAACAACGACTGTCTTTTAACTTCAGGTTACTGTTGAGATGGAAAACAACGACTGTCTTTTAACTTCAGGTAACTGTTGGAGATGGAAAACAACGACTGTCTTTTAACTTCAGGTTACTGTTGAGATGGAAAACAACGACTGTCTTTTAACTTCAGGTTACTGTTGAGATGGAAAACAACGACTGTCTTTTAACTTCAGGTTACTGTTCAGATGGAAAACAACGACTGTCTTTTAACTTCAGGTTACTGTTGAGATGGAAAACAATGACTGTCTTTTAACTTCAGGTTACTGTTGAGATGGAAAACAACGACTGTCTTTTAACTTCAGGTTACTGTTGAGATGGAAAACAACGACTGTCTTTTAACTTCAGGTTACTGTTGAGATGGAAAACAACGACTGTCTTTTAACTTCAGGTTACTGTTGAGATGGAAAACAACGACTGTCTTTTAACTTCAGGTTACTGTTGAGATGGAAAACAACGACTGTCTTTTAACTTCAGGTTACTGTTGAGATGGAAAACAACGACTGTCTTTTAACTTCAGGTAACTGTTCAGATGGACAACAATGACTGTCTTTTAACTTCAGGTAACTGTTGAGATGGAAAACAACGACTGTCTTAACTTCGGGTTACTGTTGGAGATGGAAAACAATGACTGTCTTTTAGCTTCACGTTACTGTTGGAGATGGAAAACAACGACTGTCTTTTCACTTCAGGTTACTGTTGGAGATGGAAAACAACGACTGTCTTTTAACTTCAGGTTACTGTTCAGATGGAAAACAACGACTGTCTTTTAACTTCAGGTTACTGTTGAGATGGAAAACAATGACTGTCTTTTAACTTCAGGTTACTGTTCAGATGGAAAACAATGAATGTCTTTTAGCTTCAGGTTACTGTTGAGATGGAAAACAATGACTGTCTTTTAACTTCAGGTAACTGTTGGAGATGGAAAACAATGACTGTCTTTTAACTTCAGGTTACTGTTCAGATGGAAAACAACGACTGTCTTTTAACTTCAGGTAACTGTTGGAGATGGAACACAATGACTGTCTTTTAACTTCAGGTAAGTGTTGAGATGGAAAACAACGACTGTCTTAACTTCGGGTTACTGTTGGAGATGGAAAACAATGACTGTCTTTTAGCTTCACGTTACTGTTGGAGATGGAAAACAACGACTGTCTTTTAACTTCAGGTTACTGTTGGAGATGGAAAACAACGACAGTCTTTTAACTTCAGGTTACTGTTCAGATGGAAAACAACGACTGTCTTTTAACTTCAGGTTACTGTTCAGATGGAAAACAACGACTGTCTTTTAACTTCAGGTTACTGTTGAGATGGAAAACAATGACTGTCTTTTAACTTCAGGTTACTGTTCAGATGGAAAACAACGACTGTCTTTTAACTTCAGGTTACTGTTCAGATGGAAAACAACGACTGTCTTTTAACTTCAGGTTACTGTTGAGATGGAAAACAACGACTGTCTTTTAACTTCAGGTTACTGTTCAGATGGAAAACAACGACTGTCTTTTAACTTCAGGTTACTGTTCAGATGGAAAACAACGACTGTCTTTTAACTTCAGGTTACTGTTGAGATGGAAAACAACGACTGTCTTTTAACTTCAGGTTACTGTTGAGATGGAAAACAACGACTGTCTTTTAACTTCAGGTTACTGTTGAGATGGAAAACAACGACTGTCTTTTAACTTCAGGTTACTGTTGAGATGGAAAACAACGACTGTCTTTTAACTTCAGGTTACTGTTGAGATGGAAAACAACGACTGTCTTTTAACTTCAGGTTACTGTTCAGATGGAAAACAACGACTGTCTTTTAACTTCAGGTTACTGTTGAGATGGAAAACAACGACTGTCTTTTAACTTCAGGTTACTGTTGAGATGGAAAACAACGACTGTCTTTTAACTTCAGGTTACTGTTGAGATGGAAAACAACGACTGTCTTTTAACTTCAGGTTACTGTTGAGATGGAAAACAACGACTGTCTTTTAACTTCAGGTAACTGTTCAGATGGAAAACAATGACTGTCTTTTAACTTCAGGTAACTGTTGAGATGGAAAACAACGACTGTCTTAACTTCAGGTTACTGTTGGAGATGGAAAACAATGACTGTCTTTTAGCTTCAGGTTACTGTTGGAGATGGAAAATAACGACTGTCTTTTAGCTTCAGGTTACTGTTGAGATGGAAAACAACGACTGTCTTTTAACTTCAGGTTACTGTTGGAGATGGAAAACAACGACAGTCTTTTAACTTCAGGTTACTGTTCAGATGGAAAACAACGACTGTCTTTTAACTTCAGGTTACTGTTGAGATGGAAAACAATGACTGTCTTTTAACTTTAGGTTACTGTTCAGATGGAAAACAACGACTGTCTTTTAACTTCAGGTTACTGTTCAGATGGAAAACAACGACTGTCTTTTAACTTCAGGTTACTGTTGAGATGGAAAACAACGACTGTCTTTTAACTTCAGGTTACTGTTGAGATGGAAAACAACGACTGTCTTTTAACTTCAGGTAACTGTTGAGATGGAAAACAATGACTGTCTTTTAACTTCAGGTAACTGTTGAGATAGAAAACAACGACTGTCTTAACTTCAGGTTACTGTTGGAGATGGAAAACAAAGACTGTCTTTTAGCTTCAGGTTACTGTTGGAGATGGAAAATAACGACTGTCTTTTAACTTCAGGTTACTGTTGAAGTGGAAAACAACGACTGTCTTTTAACTTCAGGTTACTGTTGGAGATGGAAAACAACGACTGTCTTTTAACTTCAGGTTACTGTTGGAGATGGAAAACAACGACTGTCTTTTAACTTCTGGTTACTGTTGGAGATGTAAAACAGCGACTGTCTTTTAACTTCAGGTTACTGTTGGAGATGGAAACCAACGACTGTCTTTTAACTTCAGGTTAATGTTGAGATGGAAAACAACGACTGTCTTTTAACTTCAGGTTACTGTTGAGATGGAAAACAACGACTGTCTTTTAACTTCAGGTTACTGTTGAGATGGAAAACAACGACTGTCTTTTAACTTCAGGTTACTGTTGAGATGGAAAACAACGACTGTCTTTTAACTTCAGGTAACTGTTCAGATGGAAAACAATGACTGTCTTTTAACTTCAGGTAACTGTTGAGATGGAAAACAACGACTGTCTTAACTTCAGGTTACTGTTGGAGATGGAAAACAATGACTGTCTTTTAGCTTCAGGTTACTGTTGGAGATGGAAAACAACGACTGTCTTTTAACTTCAGGTTACTGTTGGAGATGGAAAACAACGACTGTCTTTTAACTTCAGGTTACTGTTCAGATGGAAAACAACGACTGTCTTTTAACTTCAGGTTACTGTTGAGATGGAAAACAATGACTGTCTTTTAACTTCAGGTTACTGTTCAGATGGAAAACAACGACTGTCTTAACTTCGGGTTACTGTTGGAGATGGAAAACAATGACTGTCTTTTAGCTTCAGGTTACTGTTGAGATGGAAAACAACGACTGTCTTTTAACTTCAGGTTACTGTTGAGATGGAAAACAACGACTGTCTTTTAACTTCAGGTAACTGTTCAGATGGAAAACAATGACTGTCTTTTAACTTCAGGTAACTGTTGAGATGGAAAACAACGACTGTCTTAACTTCGGGTTACTGTTGGAGATGGAAAACAATGACTGTCTTTTAGCTTCACGTTACTGTTGGAGATGGAAAACAACGACTGTCTTTTAACTTCAGGTTACTGTTGGAGATGGAAAACAACGACTGTCTTTTAACTTCAGGTTACTGTTCAGATGGAAAACAACGACTGTCTTTTAACTTCAGGTTACTGTTGAGATGGAAAACAATGACTGTCTTTTAACTTCAGGTTACTGTTCAGATGGAAAACAATGAATGTCTTTTAGCTTCAGGTTACTGTTGAGATGGAAAACAATGACTGTCTTTTAACTTCAGGTAACTGTTGGAGATGGAAAACAATGACTGTCTTTTAACTTCAGGTTACTGTTCAGATGGAAAACAACGACTGTCTTTTAACTTCAGGTAACTGTTGGAGATGGAACACAATGACTGTCTTTTAACTTCAGGTAACTGTTGAGATGGAAAACAACGACTGTCTTAACTTCGGGTTACTGTTGGAGATGGAAAACAATGACTGTCTTTTAGCTTCACGTTACTGTTGGAGATGGAAAACAACGACTGTCTTTTAACTTCAGGTTACTGTTGGAGATGGAAAACAACGACAGTCTTTTAACTTCAGGTTACTGTTCAGATGGAAAACAACGACTGTCTTTTAACTTCAGGTTACTGTTCAGATGGAAAACAACGACTGTCTTTTAACTTCAGGTTACTGTTGAGATGGAAAACAATGACTGTCTTTTAACTTCAGGTTACTGTTCAGATGGAAAACAACGACTGTCTTTTAACTTCAGGTTACTGTTCAGATGGAAAACAACGACTGTCTTTTAACTTCAGGTTACTGTTGAGATGGAAAACAACGACTGTCTTTTAACTTCAGGTTACTGTTCAGATGGAAAACAACGACTGTCTTTTAACTTCAGGTTACTGTTCAGATGGAAAACAACGACTGTCTTTTAACTTCAGGTTACTGTTGAGATGGAAAACAACGACTGTCTTTTAACTTCAGGTTACTGTTGAGATGGAAAACAACGACTGTCTTTTAACTTCAGGTTACTGTTGAGATGGAAAACAACGACTGTCTTTTAACTTCAGGTTACTGTTGAGATGGAAAACAACGACTGTCTTTTAACTTCAGGTTACTGTTGAGATGGAAAACAACGACTGTCTTTTAACTTCAGGTTACTGTTCAGATGGAAAACAACGACTGTCTTTTAACTTCAGGTTACTGTTGAGATGGAAAACAACGACTGTCTTTTAACTTCAGGTTACTGTTGAGATGGAAAACAACGACTGTCTTTTAACTTCAGGTTACTGTTGAGATGGAAAACAACGACTGTCTTTTAACTTCAGGTTACTGTTGAGATGGAAAACAACGACTGTCTTTTAACTTCAGGTAACTGTTCAGATGGAAAACAATGACTGTCTTTTAACTTCAGGTAACTGTTGAGATGGAAAACAACGACTGTCTTAACTTCAGGTTACTGTTGGAGATGGAAAACAATGACTGTCTTTTAGCTTCAGGTTACTGTTGGAGATGGAAAATAACGACTGTCTTTTAGCTTCAGGTTACTGTTGAGATGGAAAACAACGACTGTCTTTTAACTTCAGGTTACTGTTGGAGATGGAAAACAACGACAGTCTTTTAACTTCAGGTTACTGTTCAGATGGAAAACAACGACTGTCTTTTAACTTCAGGTTACTGTTGAGATGGAAAACAATGACTGTCTTTTAACTTTAGGTTACTGTTCAGATGGAAAACAACGACTGTCTTTTAACTTCAGGTTACTGTTCAGATGGAAAACAACGACTGTCTTTTAACTTCAGGTTACTGTTGAGATGGAAAACAACGACTGTCTTTTAACTTCAGGTTACTGTTGAGATGGAAAACAACGACTGTCTTTTAACTTCAGGTAACTGTTGAGATGGAAAACAATGACTGTCTTTTAACTTCAGGTAACTGTTGAGTTAGAAAACAACGACTGTCTTAACTTCAGGTTACTGTTGGAGATGGAAAACAAAGACTGTCTTTTAGCTTCAGGTTACTGTTGGAGATGGAAAATAACGACTGTCTTTTAACTTCAGGTTACTGTTGAAGTGGAAAACAACGACTGTCTTTTAACTTCAGGTTACTGTTGGAGATGGAAAACAACGACTGTCTTTTAACTTCAGGTTACTGTTGGAGATGGAAAACAACGACTGTCTTTTAACTTCTGGTTACTGTTGGAGATGGAAAACAGCGACTGTCTTTTAACTTCAGGTTACTGTTGGAGATGGAAACCAACGACTGTCTTTTAACTTCAGGTTAATGTTGAGATGGAAAACAACGACTGTCTTTTAACTTCAGGTTACTGTTGAGATGGAAAACAACGACTGTCTTTTAACTTCAGGTTACTGTTGAGATGGAAAACAACGACTGTCTTTTAACTTCAGGTTACTGTTGAGATGGAAAACAACGACTGTCTTTTAACTTCAGGTAACTGTTCAGATGGAAAACAATGACTGTCTTTTAACTTCAGGTAACTGTTGAGATGGAAAACAACGACTGTCTTAACTTCAGGTTACTGTTGGAGATGGAAAACAATGACTGTCGTTTAGCTTCAGGTTACTGTTGGAGATGGAAAACAACGACTGTCTTTTAACTTCAGGTTACTGTTGGAGATGGAAAACAACGACTGTCTTTTAACTTCAGGTTACTGTTTAGATGGAAAACAACGACTGTCTTTTAACTTCAGGTTACTGTTGAGATGGAAAACAATGACTGTCTTTTAACTTCAGGTTACTGTTCAGATGGAAAACAACGACTGTCTTTTAACTTCAGGTTACTGTTCAGATGGAAAACAACGACTGTCTTTTAACTTCAGGTTACTGTTGAGATGGAAAACAACGAGTCTTTTAACTTCAGGTTACTGTTGAGATGGAAAACAACGACTGTCTTTTAACTTCAGGTTACTGTTGAGATGGAAAACAACGACTGTCTTTTAACTTCAGGTTACTGTTGAGATGGAAAACAACGACTGTCTTTTAACTTCAGGTAACTGTTCAGATGGAAAACAATGACTGTCTTTTAACTTCAGGTAACTGTTGAGATGGAAAACAACGACTGTCTTAACTTCAGGTTACTGTTGGAGATGGAAAACAATGACTGTCTTTTAGCTTCAGGTTACTGTTGGAGATGGAAAATAACGACTGTCTTTTAGCTTCAGGTTACTGTTGAGATGGAAAACAATGACTGTCTTTTAACTTCAGGTTACTGTTGGAGATGGAAAACAACGACTGTCTTTTAACTTCAGGTTACTGTTCAGATGGAAAACAACGACTGTCTTTTAACTTCAGGTTACTGTTGAGATGGAAAACAATGACTGTCTTTTAACTTCAGGTTACTGTTGAGATGGAAAACAACGACTGTCTTTTAACTTCAGGTTACTGTTGAGATGGAAAACAACGACTGTCTTTTAACTTCAGGTTACTGTTGAGATGGAAAACAACGACTGTCTTTTAACTTCAGGTTACTGTTGAGATGGAAAACAACGACTGTCTTTTAACTTCAGGTTACTGTTGAGATGGAAAACAACGACTGTCTTTTAACTTCAGGTTACTGTTGAGATGGAAAACAACGACTGTCTTTTAACTTCAGGTTACTGTTCAGATGGAAAACAACGACTGTCTTTTAACTTCAGGTTACTGTTGAGATGGAAAACAATGACTGTCTTTTAACTTCAGGTTACTGTTCAGATGGAAAACAACGACTGTCTTTTAACTTCAGGTTACTGTTGAAATGGAAAACAACGACTGTCTTTTAACTTCAGGTTACTGTTGAGATGGAAAACAACGACTGTCTTTTAACTTCAGGTTACTGTTGAGATGGAAAACAACGACTGTCTTTTAACTTCAGGTTACTGTTGAGATGGAAAACAACGACTGTCTTTTAACTTCAGGTTACTGTTGAGATGGAAAACAACGACTGTCTTTTAACTTCAGGTTACTGTTGAGATGGAAAACAACGACTGTCTTTTAACTTCAGGTAACTGTTCAAATGGAAAACAATGACTGTCTTTTAACTTCAGGTAACTGTTGAGATGGAAAACAACGACTGTCTTAACTTCGGGTTACTGTTGGAGATGGAAAACAATGGCTGTCTTTTAGCTTCACGTTACTGTTGGAGATGGAAAACAACGACTGTCTTTTAACTTCAGGTTACTGTTGGAGATGGAAAACAACGACTGTCTTTTAACTTCAGGTTACTGTTCAGATGGAAAACAACGACTGTCTTTTAACTTCAGGTTACTGTTGAGATGGAAAACAATGACTGTCTTTTAACTTCAGGTTACTGTTCAGATGGAAAACAATGAATGTCTTTTAGCTTCAGGTTACTGTTGAGATGGAAAACAATGACTGTCTTTTAACTTCAGGTAACTGTTGGAGATGGAAAACAATGACTGTCTTTTAACTTCAGGTTACTGTTCAGATGGAAAACAACGACTGTCTTTTAACTTCAGGTAACTGTTGGAGATGGAACACAATGACTGTCTTTTAACTTCAGGTAACTGTTGAGATGGAAAACAACGACTGTCTTAACTTCGGGTTACTGTTGGAGATGGAAAACAATGACTGTCTTTTAGCTTCACGTTACTGTTGGAGATGGAAAACAACGACTGTCTTTTAACTTCAGGTTACTGTTGGAGATGGAAAACAACGACAGTCTTTTAACTTCAGGTTACTGTTCAGATGGAAAACAACGACTGTCTTTTAACTTCAGGTTACTGTTCAGATGGAAAACAACGACTGTCTTTTAACTTCAGGTTACTGTTGAGATGGAAAACAATGACTGTCTTTTAACTTCAGGTTACTGTTCAGATGGAAAACAACGACTGTCTTTTAACTTCAGGTTACTGTTCAGATGGAAAACAACGACTGTCTTTTAACTTCAGGTTACTGTTGAGATGGAAAACAACGACTGTCTTTTAACTTCAGGTTACTGTTCAGATGGAAAACAACGACTGTCTTTTAACTTCAGGTTACTGTTCAGATGGAAAACAACGACTGTCTTTTAACTTCAGGTTACTGTTGAGATGGAAAACAACGACTGTCTTTTAACTTCAGGTTACTGTTGAGATGGAAAACAACGACTGTCTTTTAACTTCAGGTTACTGTTGAGATGGAAAACAACGACTGTCTTTTAACTTCAGGTTACTGTTGAGATGGAAAACAACGACTGTCTTTTAACTTCAGGTTACTGTTGAGATGGAAAACAACGACTGTCTTTTAACTTCAGGTTACTGTTCAGATGGAAAACAACGACTGTCTTTTAACTTCAGGTTACTGTTGAGATGGAAAACAACGACTGTCTTTTAACTTCAGGTTACTGTTGAGATGGAAAACAACGACTGTCTTTTAACTTCAGGTTACTGTTGAGATGGAAAACAACGACTGTCTTTTAACTTCAGGTTACTGTTGAGATGGAAAACAACGACTGTCTTTTAACTTCAGGTTACTGTTGAGATGGAAAACAACGACTGTCTTTTAACTTCAGGTTACTGTTGAGATGGAAAACAACGACTGTCTTTTAACTTCAGGTAACTGTTCAAATGGAAAACAATGACTGTCTTTTAACTTCAGGTAACTGTTGAGATGGAAAACAACGACTGTCTTAACTTCGGGTTACTGTTGGAGATGGAAAACAATGACTGTCTTTTAGCTTCACGTTACTGTTGGAGATGGAAAACAACGACTGTCTTTTAACTTCAGGTTACTGTTGGAGATGGAAAACAACGACTGTCTTTTAACTTCAGGTTACTGTTCAGATGGAAAACAACGACTGTCTTTTAACTTCAGGTTACTGTTGAGATGGAAAACAATGACTGTCTTTTAACTTCAGGTTACTGTTCAGATGGAAAACAATGAATGTCTTTTAGCTTCAGGTTACTGTTGAGATGGAAAACAATGACTGTCTTTTAACTTCAGGTAACTGTTGGAGATGGAAAACAATGACTGTCTTTTAACTTCAGGTTACTGTTCAGATGGAAAACAACGACTGTCTTTTAACTTCAGGTAACTGTTGGAGATGGAACACAATGACTGTCTTTTAACTTCAGGTAACTGTTGAGATGGAAAACAACGACTGTCTTAACTTCGGGTTACTGTTGGAGATGGAAAACAATGACTGTCTTTTAGCTTCACGTTACTGTTGGAGATGGAAAACAATGACTGTCTTTTAACTTCAGGTTACTGTTGGAGATGGAAAACAACGACAGTCTTTTAACTTCAGGTTACTGTTCAGATGGAAAACAACGACTGTCTTTTAACTTCAGGTTACTGTTCAGATGGAAAACAACGACTGTCTTTTAACTTCAGGTTACTGTTGAGATGGAAAACAATGACTGTCTTTTAACTTCAGGTTACTGTTCAGATGGAAAACAACGACTGTCTTTTAACTTCAGGTTACTGTTCAGATGGAAAACAACGACTGTCTTTTAACTTCAGGTTACTGTTGAGATGGAAAACAACGACTGTCTTTTAACTTCAGGTTACTGTTCAGATGGAAAACAACGACTGTCTTTTAACTTCAGGTTACTGTTCAGATGGAAAACAACGACTGTCTTTTAACTTCAGGTTACTGTTGAGATGGAAAACAACGACTGTCTTTTAACTTCAGGTTACTGTTGAGATGGAAAACAACGACTGTCTTTTAACTTCAGGTTACTGTTGAGATGGAAAACAACGACTGTCTTTTAACTTCAGGTTACTGTTGAGATGGAAAACAACGACTGTCTTTTAACTTCAGGTTACTGTTGAGATGGAAAACAACGACTGTCTTTTAACTTCAGGTTACTGTTCAGATGGAAAACAACGACTGTCTTTTAACTTCAGGTTACTGTTGAGATGGAAAACAACGACTGTCTTTTAACTTCAGGTTACTGTTGAGATGGAAAACAACGACTGTCTTTTAACTTCAGGTTACTGTTGAGATGGAAAACAACGACTGTCTTTTAACTTCAGGTTACTGTTGAGATGGAAAACAACGACTGTCTTTTAACTTCAGGTAACTGTTCAGATGGAAAACAATGACTGTCTTTTAACTTCAGGTAACTGTTGAGATGGAAAACAACGACTGTCTTAACTTCAGGTTACTGTTGGAGATGGAAAACAATGACTGTCTTTTAGCTTCAGGTTACTGTTGGAGATGGAAAATAACGACTGTCTTTTAGCTTCAGGTTACTGTTGAGATGGAAAACAACGACTGTCTTTTAACTTCAGGTTACTGTTGGAGATGGAAAACAACGACAGTCTTTTAACTTCAGGTTACTGTTCAGATGGAAAACAACGACTGTCTTTTAACTTCAGGTTACTGTTGAGATGGAAAACAACGACTGTCTTTTAACTTTAGGTTACTGTTCAGATGGAAAACAACGACTGTCTTTTAACTTCAGGTTACTGTTCAGATGGAAAACAACGACTGTCTTTTAACTTCAGGTTACTGTTGAGATGGAAAACAACGACTGTCTTTTAACTTCAGGTTACTGTTGAGATGGAAAACAACGACTGTCTTTTAACTTCAGGTAACTGTTGAGATGGAAAACAATGACTGTCTTTTAACTTCAGGTAACTGTTGAGATAGAAAACAACGACTGTCTTAACTTCAGGTTACTGTTGGAGATGGAAAACAAAGACTGTCTTTTAGCTTCAGGTTACTGTTGGAGATGGAAAATAACGACTGTCTTTTAACTTCAGGTTACTGTTGAAGTGGAAAACAACGACTGTCTTTTAACTTCAGGTTACTGTTGGAGATGGAAAACAACGACTGTCTTTTAACTTCAGGTTACTGTTGGAGATGGAAAACAACGACTGTCTTTTAACTTCTGGTTACTGTTGGAGATGGAAAACAGCGACTGTCTTTTAACTTCAGGTTACTGTTGGAGATGGAAACCAACGACTGTCTTTTAACTTCAGGTTAATGTTGAGATGGAAAACAACGACTGTCTTTTAACTTCAGGTTACTGTTGAGATGGAAAACAACGACTGTCTTTTAACTTCAGGTTACTGTTGAGATGGAAAACAACGACTGTCTTTTAACTTCAGGTTACTGTTGAGATGGAAAACAACGACTGTCTTTTAACTTCAGGTAACTGTTCAGATGGAAAACAATGACTGTCTTTTAACTTCAGGTAACTGTTGAGATGGAAAACAACGACTGTCTTAACTTCAGGTTACTGTTGGAGATGGAAAACAACGACTGTCTTTTAACTTCAGGTTACTGTTCAGATGGAAAACAACGACTGTCTTTTAACTTCAGGTTACTGTTGAGATGGAAAACAACGACTGTCTTTTAACTTCAGGTTACTGTTGAGATGGAAAACAACGACTGTCTTTTAACTTCAGGTTACTGTTGAGATGGAAAACAACGACTGTCTTTTAACTTCAGGTTACTGTTGAGATGGAAAACAACGACTGTCTTTTAACTTCAGGTAACTGTTCAGATGGAAAACAATGACTGTCTTTTAACTTCAGGTAACTGTTGAGATGGAAAACAACGACTGTCTTAACTTCAGGTTACTGTTGGAGATGGAAAACAATGACTGTCTTTTAGCTTCAGGTTACTGTTGGAGATGGAAAATAACGACTGTCTTTTAGCTTCAGGTTACTGTTGAGATGGAAAACAATGACTGTCTTTTAACTTCAGGTTACTGTTGGAGATGGAAAACAACGACTGTCTTTTAACTTCAGGTTACTGTTCAGATGGAAAACAACGACTGTCTTTTAACTTCAGGTTACTGTTGAGATGGAAAACAATGACTGTCTTTTAACTTCAGGTTACTGTTGAGATGGAAAACAACGACTGTCTTTTAACTTCAGGTTACTGTTGAGATGGAAAACAACGACTGTCTTTTAACTTCAGGTTACTGTTGAGATGGAAAACAACGACTGTCTTTTAACTTCAGGTTACTGTTGAGATGGAAAACAACGACTGTCTTTTAACTTCAGGTTACTGTTGAGATGGAAAACAACGACTGTCTTTTAACTTCAGGTTACTGTTGAGATGGAAAACAACGACTGTCTTTTAACTTCAGGTTACTGTTCAGATGGAAAACAACGACTGTCTTTTAACTTCAGGTAACTGTTGAGATGGAAAACAATGACTGTCTTTTAACTTCAGGTAACTGTTGAGATAGAAAACAACGACTGTCTTAACTTCAGGTTACTGTTGGAGATGGAAAACAAAGACTGTCTGTTAGCTTCAGGTTACTGTTGGAGATGGAAAATAACGACTGTCTTTTAACTTCAGGTTACTGTTGAAGTGGAAAACAACGACTGTCTTTTAACTTCAGGTTACTGTTGGAGATGGAAAACAACGACTGTCTTTTAACTTCAGGTTACTGTTGGAGATGGAAAACAACGACTGTCTTTTAACTTCTGGTTACTGTTGGAGATGGAAAACAACGACTGTCTTTTAACTTCAGGTTACTGTTGGAGATGGAAACCAACGACTGTCTTTTAACTTCAGGTTACTGTTGTAATGGAAAACAATGACTGTCTTTTAACTTCAGGTTACTGTTGTAATGGAAAACAATGACTATCTTTTAACTTCAGGTAACTGTTGAGATGGAAAACCATGACTGTCTTTTAACTTCAGGTAACTGTTGAGATGGAAAACAACGACTGTCTTAACTTCAGGTTACTGTTGGAGATGGAAAACAACGACTGTCTTTTAGCTTCAGGTTACTGTTGTAGATGAAAAATAACGACTGTCTTTTAGCTTCAGGTTACTGTTGAGATGGAAAACAACTACTGCCTTAACTTCAGGTTACTGTTGGAGATGGAAAACAACGACTGTCTTTTAACTTCAGGTTACTGTTGAGATGGAAAACAATGACTGTCTTTTAACTTCAGGTTACTGTTGGAGATGGAAAACAATGACTGTCTTTTAACTTTAGGTTACTGTTGGAGATGGAAAACAATGACTGTCTTTTAACTTCAGGTTACTGTTGAGATGGAAAACAATGATTGTCTTTTAACTTCAGGTTACTGTTGAGATAGAAAACAACGACTGTCTTTTAACTTCAGGTTACTGTTGAGATGGAAAACAACGACTGTCTTTTAACTTCAGGTTACTGTTAAGATGGAAAACAACGACTGTCTTAACTTCAGGTTATTGTTGAGATGGAAAACAACTACTGTCTTTTAACTTCAGGTTACTGTTGAGATGGAAAACAACGACTGTCTTTTAACTTCAGGTAACTGTTGAGATGGAAAACAACGACTGTCTTTTAACTTCAGGTAACTGTTCAGATGGAAAACAATGACTGTCTTTTAACTTCAGGTAACTGTTGAGATGGAAAACAACGACTGTCTTTTAACTTCAGGTTACTGTTGGAGATGGAAAACAACGACTGTCTTTTAACTTCAGGTTACTGTTCAGATGGAAAACAACGACTGTCTTTTAACTTCAGGTTACTGTTGAGATGGAAAACAATGACTGTCTTTTAACTTCAGGTTACTGTTCAGATGGAAAACAATGAATGTCTTTTAGCTTCAGGTTACTGTTGAGATGGAAAACAATGACTGTCTTTTAACTTCAGGTAACTGTTGGAGATGGAAAACAATGACTGTCTTTTAACTTCAGGTTACTGTTCAGATGGAAAACAACGACTGTCTTTTAACTTCAGGTAACTGTTGGAGATGGAACACAATGACTGTCTTTTAACTTCAGGTAACTGTTGAGATGGAAAACAACGACTGTCTTAACTTCGGGTTACTGTTGGAGATGGAAAACAATGACTGTCTTTTAGCTTCACGTTACTGTTGGAGATGGAAAACAACGACTGTCTTTTAACTTCAGGTTACTGTTGGAGATGGAAAACAACGACAGTCTTTTAACTTCAGGTTACTGTTCAGATGGAAAACAACGACTGTCTTTTAACTTCAGGTTACTGTTCAGATGGAAAACAACGACTGTCTTTTAACTTCAGGTTACTGTTGAGATGGAAAACAATGACTGTCTTTTAACTTCAGGTTACTGTTCAGATGGAAAACAACGACTGTCTTTTTACTTCAGGTTACTGTTCAGATGGAAAACAACGACTGTCTTTTAACTTCAGGTTACTGTTGAGATGGAAAACAACGACTGTCTTTTAACTTCAGGTTACTGTTGAGATGGAAAACAACGACTGTCTTTTAACTTCAGGTTACTGTTGAGATGGAAAACAACGACTGTCTTTTAACTTCAGGTTACTGTTCAGATGGAAAACAACGACTGTCTTTTAACTTCAGGTTACTGTTGAGATGGAAAACAACGACTGTCTTTTAACTTCAGGTTACTGTTGAGATGGAAAACAACGACTGTCTTTTAACTTCAGGTTACTGTTGAGATGGAAAACAACGACGGTCTTTTAACTTCAGGTTACTGTTGAGATGGAAAACAACGACTGTCTTTTAACTTCAGGTAACTGTTGGAGATGGAAAACAATGACTGTCTTTTAACTTCAGGTTACTGTTCAGATGGAAAACAACGACTGTCTTTTAACTTCAGGTAACTGTTGGAGATGGAACACAATGACTGTCTTTTAACTTCAGGTAACTGTTGAGATGGAAAACAACGACTGTCTTAACTTCGGGTTACTGTTGGAGATGGAAAACAATGACTGTCTTTTAGCTTCACGTTACTGTTGGAGATGGAAAACAACGACTGTCTTTTAACTTCAGGTTACTGTTGGAGATGGAAAACAACGACAGTCTTTTAACTTCAGGTTACTGTTCAGATGGAAAACAACGACTGTCTTTTAACTTCAGGTTACTGTTCAGATGGAAAACAACGACTGTCTTTTAACTTCAGGTTACTGTTGAGATGGAAAACAATGACTGTCTTTTAACTTCAGGTTACTGTTCAGATGGAAAACAACGACTGTCTTTTTACTTCAGGTTACTGTTCAGATGGAAAACAACGACTGTCTTTTAACTTCAGGTTACTGTTGAGATGGAAAACAACGACTGTCTTTTAACTTCAGGTTACTGTTGAGATGGAAAACAACGACTGTCTTTTAACTTCAGGTTACTGTTGAGATGGAAAACAACGACTGTCTTTTAACTTCAGGTTACTGTTCAGATGGAAAACAACGACTGTCTTTTAACTTCAGGTTACTGTTGAGATGGAAAACAACGACTGTCTTTTAACTTCAGGTTACTGTTGAGATGGAAAACAACGACTGTCTTTTAACTTCAGGTTACTGTTGAGATGGAAAACAACGACGGTCTTTTAACTTCAGGTTACTGTTGAGATGGAAAACAACGACTGTCTTTTAACTTCAGGTAACTGTTCAGATGGAAAACAATGACTGTCTTTTAACTTCAGGTAACTGTTGAGATGGAAAACAACGACTGTCTTAACTTCAGGTTACTGTTGGAGATGGAAAACAATGACTGTCTTTTATCTTCAGGTTACTGTTGGAGATGGAAAATAACGACTGTCTTTTAGCTTCAGGTTACTGTTGAGATGGAAAACAACGACTGTCTTTTAACTTCAGGTTACTGTTGGAGATGGAAAACAACGACAGTCTTTTAACTGCAGGTTACTGTTCAGATGGAAAACAACGACTGTCTTTTAACTTCAGGTTACTGTTGAGATGGAAAACAATGACTGTCTTTTAACTTTAGGTTACTGTTCAGATGGAAAACAACGACTGTCTTTTAACTTCAGGTTACTGTTCAGATGGAAAACAACGACTGTCTTTTAACTTCAGGTTACTGTTGAGATGGAAAACAACGACTGTCTTTTAACTTCAGGTTACTGTTGAGATGGAAAACAACGACTGTCTTTTAACGTCAGGTAACTGTTGAGATGGAAAACAATGACTGTCTTTTAACTTCAGGTAACTGTTGAGATAGAAAACAACGACTGTCTTAACTTCAGGTTACTGTTGGAGATGGAAAACAAAGACTGTCTTTTAGCTTCAGGTTACTGTTGGAGATGGAAAATAACGACTGTCTTTTAACTTCAGGTTACTGTTGAAGTGGAAAACAACGACTGTCTTTTAACTTCAGGTTACTGTTGGAGATGGAAAACAACGACTGTCTTTTAACTTCAGGTTACTGTTGGAGATGGAAAACAACGACTGTCTTTTAACTTCTGGTTACTGTTGGAGATGGAAAACAGCGACTGTCTTTTAACTTCAGGTTACTGTTGGAGATGGAAACCAACGACTGTCTTTTAACTTCAGGTTAATGTTGAGATGGAAAACAACGACTGTCTTTTAACTTCAGGTTACTGTTGAGATGGAAAACAACGACTGTCTTTTAACTTCAGGTTACTGTTGAGATGGAAAACAACGACTGTCTTTTAACTTCAGGTTACTGTTGAGATGGAAAACAACGACTGTCTTTTAACTTCAGGTAACTGTTCAGATGGAAAACAATGACTGTCTTTTAACTTCAGGTAACTGTTGAGATGGAAAACAACGACTGTCTTAACTTCAGGTTACTGTTGGAGATGGAAAACAATGACTGTCTTTTAGCTTCAGGTTACTGTTGGAGATGGAAAACAACGACTGTCTTTTAACTTCAGGTTACTGTTGGAGATGGAAAACAACGACTGTCTTTTAACTTCAGGTTACTGTTCAGATGGAAAACAACGACTGTCTTTTAACTTCAGGTTACTGTTGAGATGGAAAACAATGACTGTCTTTTAACTTCAGGTTACTGTTCAGATGGAAAACAACGACTGTCTTTTAACTTCAGGTTACTGTTCAGATGGAAAACAACGACTGTCTTTTAACTTCAGGTTACTGTTGAGATGGAAAACAACGACTGTCTTTTAACTTCAGGTTACTGTTGAGATGGAAAACAACGACTGTCTTTTAACTTCAGGTTACTGTTGAGATGGAAAACAACGACTGTCTTTTAACTTCAGGTTACTGTTGAGATGGAAAACAACGACTGTCTTTTAACTTCAGGTTACTGTTGAGATGGAAAACAACGACTGTCTTTTAACTTCAGGTTACTGTTGAGATGGAAAACAACGACTGTCTTTTAACTTCAGGTTACTGTTCAGATGGAAAACAACGACTGTCTTTTAACTTCAGGTAACTGTTGAGATGGAAAACAATGACTGTCTTTTAACTTCAGGTAACTGTTGAGATAGAAAACAACGACTGTCTTAACTTCAGGTTACTGTTGGAGATGGAAAACAAAGACTGTCTTTTAGCTTCAGGTTACTGTTGGAGATGGAAAATAACGACTGTCTTTTAACTTCAGGTTACTGTTGAAGTGGAAAACAACGACTGTCTTTTAACTTCAGGTTACTGTTGGAGATGGAAAACAACGACTGTCTTTTAACTTCAGGTTACTGTTGGAGATGGAAAACAACGACTGTCTTTTAACTTCTGGTTACTGTTGGAGATGGAAAACAACGACTGTCTTTTAACTTCAGGTTACTGTTGGAGATGGAAACCAACGACTGTCTTTTAACTTCAGGTTACTGTTGTAATGGAAAACAATGACTGTCTTTTAACTTCAGGTTACTGTTGTAATGAAAAACAATGACTATCTTTTAACTTCAGGTAACTGTTGAGATGGAAAACAATGACTGTCTTTTAACTTCAGGTAACTGTTGAGATGGAAAACAACGACTGTCTTAACTTCAGGTTACTGTTGGAGATGGAAAACAACGACTGTCTTTTAGCTTTAGGTTACTGTTGTAGATGAAAAATAACGACTGTCTTTTAGCTTCAGGTTACTGTTGAGATGGAAAACAACTACTGTCGTAACTTCAGGTTACTGTTGGAGATGGAAAACAACGACTGTCTTTTAACTTCAGGTTACTGTTGAGATGGAAAACAATGACTGTCTTTTAACTTCAGGTTACTGTTGGAGATGGAAAACAATGACTGTCTTTTAACTTTAGGTTACTGTTGGAGATGGAAAACAATGACTGTCTTTTAACTTCAGGTTACTGTTGAGATGGAAAACAATGACTGTCTTTTAACTTCAGGTTACTGTTGAGATAGAAAACAACGACTGTCTTTTAACTTCAGGTTACTGTTGAGATGGAAAACAACGACTGTCTTTTAACTTCAGGTTACTGTTAAGATGGAAAACAACGACTGTCTTAACTTCAGGTTATTGTTGAGATGGAAAACAACTACTGTCTTTTAACTTCAGGTTACTGTTGAGATGGAAAACAACGACTGTCTTTTAACTTCAGGTAACTGTTGAGATGGAAAACAACGACTGTCTTTTAACTTCAGGTAACTGTTCAGATGGAAAACAATGACTGTCTTTTAACTTCAGGTTACTGTTCAGATGGAAAACAATGAATGTCTTTTAGCTTCAGGTTACTGTTGAGATGGAAAACAATGACTGTCTTTTAACTTCAGGTAACTGTTGGAGATGGAAAACAATGACTGTCTTTTAACTTCAGGTTACTGTTCAGATGGAAAACAACGACTGTCTTTTAACTTCAGGTAACTGTTGGAGATGGAACACAATGACTGTCTTTTAACTTCAGGTAACTGTTGAGATGGAAAACAACGACTGTCTTTTAACTTCAGGTAACTGTTGGAGATGGAAAACAATGACTGTCTTTTAACTTCAGGTTACTGTTGAGATGGAAAACAATGACTATCTTTTAACTTCAGGTTACTGTTGAGATGGAAAACAACGACTGTCTTTTAACTTCAGGTTACTGTTGAGATGGAAAACAACGACTGTCTTTTAACTTCAGGTAACTGTTGAGATGGAAAACAATGACTGTCTTTTAACTTCAGGTAACTGTTGAGATAGAAAACAACGACTGTCTTAACTTCAGGTTACTGTTGGAGATGGAAAACAAAGACTGTCTTTTAGCTTCAGGTTACTGTTGGAGATGGAAAATAACGACTGTCTTTTAACTTCAGGTTACTGTTGAAGTGGAAAACAACGACTGTCTTTTAACTTCAGGTTACTGTTGGAGACGGAAAACAACGACTGTCTTTTAACTTCAGGTTACTGTTGGAGATGGAAAACAACGACTGTCTTTTAACTTCTGGTTACTGTTGGAGATGGAAAACAGCGACTGTCTTTTAACTTCAGGTTACTGTTGGAGATGGAAACCAACGACTGTCTTTTAACTTCAGGTTACTGTTGTAATGGAAAACAATGACTGTCTTTTAACTTCAGGTTACTGTTGTAATGGAAAACAATGACTATCTTTTAACTTCAGGTAACTGTTGAGATGGAAAACAATGACTGTCTTTTAACTTCAGGTAACTGTTGAGATGGAAAACAACGACTGTCTTAACTTCAGGTTACTGTTGGAGATGGAAAACAATGACTGTCTTTTAGCTTCAGGTTACTGTTGGAGATGGAAAATAACGACTGTCTTTTAGCTTCAGGTTACTGTTGAGATGGAAAACAATGACTGTCTTTTAACTTCAGGTTACTGTTGAGATAGAAAACAACGACTGTCTTTTAACTTCAGGTTACTGTTGAGATGGAAAACAACGACTGTCTTTTAACTTCAGGTTACTGTTAAGATGGAAAACAACGACTGTCTTAACTTCAGGTTATTGTTGAGATGGAAAACAACTACTGTCTTTTAACTTCAGGTTACTGTTGAGATGGAAAACAACGACTGTCTTTTAACTTCAGGTAACTGTTGAGATGGAAAACAACGACTGTCTTTTAACTTCAGGTAACTGTTCAGATGGAAAACAATGACTGTCTTTTAACTTCAGGTTACTGTTCAGATGGAAAACAATGAATGTCTTTTAGCTTCAGGTTACTGTTGAGATGGAAAACAATGACTGTCTTTTAACTTCAGGTAACTGTTGGAGATGGAAAACAATGACTGTCTTTTAACTTCAGGTTACTGTTCAGATGGAAAACAACGACTGTCTTTTAACTTCAGGTAACTGTTGGAGATGGAACACAATGACTGTCTTTTAACTTCAGGTAACTGTTGAGATGGAAAACAACGACTGTCTTTTAACTTCAGGTAACTGTTGGAGATGGAAAACAATGACTGTCTTTTAACTTCAGGTTACTGTTGAGATGGAAAACAATGACTATCTTTTAACTTCAGGTTACTGTTGAGATGGAAAACAACGACTGTCTTTTAACTTCAGGTTACTGTTGAGATGGAAAACAACGACTGTCTTTTAACTTCAGGTAACTGTTGAGATGGAAAACAATGACTGTCTTTTAACTTCAGGTAACTGTTGAGATAGAAAACAACGACTGTCTTAACTTCAGGTTACTGTTGGAGATGGAAAACAAAGACTGTCTTTTAGCTTCAGGTTACTGTTGGAGATGGAAAATAACGACTGTCTTTTAACTTCAGGTTACTGTTGAAGTGGAAAACAACGACTGTCTTTTAACTTCAGGTTACTGTTGGAGACGGAAAACAACGACTGTCTTTTAACTTCAGGTTACTGTTGGAGATGGAAAACAACGACTGTCTTTTAACTTCTGGTTACTGTTGGAGATGGAAAACAGCGACTGTCTTTTAACTTCAGGTTACTGTTGGAGATGGAAACCAACGACTGTCTTTTAACTTCAGGTTACTGTTGTAATGGAAAACAATGACTGTCTTTTAACTTCAGGTTACTGTTGTAATGGAAAACAATGACTATCTTTTAACTTCAGGTAACTGTTGAGATGGAAAACAATGACTGTCTTTTAACTTCAGGTAACTGTTGAGATGGAAAACAACGACTGTCTTAACTTCAGGTTACTGTTGGAGATGGAAAACAATGACTGTCTTTTAGCTTCAGGTTACTGTTGGAGATGGAAAATAACGACTGTCTTTTAGCTTCAGGTTACTGTTGAGATGGAAAACAATGACTGTCTTTTAACTTCAGGTTACTGTTGGAGATGGAAAACAACGACTGTCTTTTAACTTCAGGTTACTGTTCAGATGGAAAACAACGACTGTCTTTTAACTTCAGGTTACTGTTCAGATGGAAAACAACGACTGTCTTTTAACTTCAGGTTACTGTTCAGATGGAAAACAACGACTGTCTTTTAACTTCAGGTTACTGTTGAGATGGAAAACAACGACTGTCTTTTAACTTCAGGTTACTGTTGAGATGGAAAACAACGACTGTCTTTTAACTTCAGGTAACTGTTGAGATGGAAAACAATGACTGTCTTTTAACTTCAGGTAACTGTTGAGATAGAAAACAACGACTGTCTTAACTTCAGGTTACTGTTGGAGATGGAAAACAAAGACTGTCTTTTAGCTTCAGGTTACTGTTGGAGATGGAAAATAACGACTGTCTTTTAACTTCAGGTTACTGTTGAAGTGGAAAACAACGACTGTCTTTTAACTTCAGGTTACTGTTGGAGATGGAAAACAACGACTGTCTTTTAACTTCAGGTTACTGTTGTAATGGAAAACAATGACTGTCTTTTAACTTCAGGTAACTGTTGAGATGGAAAACAATGACTGTCTTTTAACTTCAGGTAACTGTTGAGATGGAAAACAACGACTGTCTTAACTTCAGGTTACTGTTGGAGATGGAAAACAACGACTGTCTTTTAGCTTCAGGTTACTGTTGTAGATGGAAAATAACGACTGTCTTTTAGCTTCAGGTTACTGTTGAGATGGAAAACAACTACTGTCTTAACTTCAGGTTACTGTTGGAGATGGAAAACAACGACTGTCTTTTAACTTCAGGTAACTGTTCAGATGGAAAACAATGACTGTCTTTTAACTTCAGGTAACTGTTGAGATGGAAAACAATGACTGTCTTTTAACTTCAGGTAACTGTTGAGATGGAAAACAACGACTGTCTTAACTTCGGGTTACTGTTGGAGATGGAAAACAATGACTGTCTTTTAGCTTCAGGTTACTGTTGGAGATGGAAAACAACGACTGTCTTTTAACTTCAGGTTACTGTTGGAGATGGAAAAC
Source organism: Salmo salar (assembly GCF_965601325.2). Lineage (NCBI taxonomy): Eukaryota > Metazoa > Chordata > Actinopteri > Salmoniformes > Salmonidae > Salmo > Salmo salar. The sequence goes on from NC_138294.1 coordinate 10,674,127, forward strand.
AACGACTGTCTTTTAACTTCAGGTTACTGTTCAGATAGAAAACAACGACTGTCTTTTAACTTCAGGTTACTGTTGAGATGGAAAACAATGACTGTCTTTTAACTTCAGGTTACTGTTCAGATGGAAAACAACGACTGTCTTTTAACTTCAGGTTACTGTTGAGATGGAAAACAATGACTGTCTTTTAACTTCAGGTTACTGTTCAGATGGAAAACAACGACTGTCTTTTAACTTCAGGTTACTGTTGAGATGGAAAACAACGACTGTCTTTTAACTTCAGGTTACTGTTGAGATGGAAAACAACGACTGTCTTTTAACTTCAGGTTACTGTTGAGATGGAAAACAACGACTGTCTTTTAACTTCAGGTTACTGTTGAGATGGAAAACAACGACTGTCTTTTAACTTCAGGTTACTGTTCAGATGGAAAACAACGACTGTCTTTTAACTTCAGGTTACTGTTGAGATGGAAAACAATGACTGTCTTTTAACTTCAGGTAACTGTTGAGATGGAAAACAACGACTGTCTTAACTTCAGGTTACTGTTGGAGATGGAAAACAATGACTGTCTTTTAGCTTCAGGTTACTGTTGGAGATGGAAAATAACGACTGTCTTTTAGCTTCAGGTTACTGTTGAGATGGAAAACAATGACTGTCTTTTAACTTCAGGTTACTGTTGGAGATGGAAAACAACGACTGTCTTTTAACTTCAGGTAACTGTTGAGATGGAAAACAACGACTGTCTTTTAACTTCAGGTAACTGTTGGAGATGGAAAACAATGACTGTCTTTTAACTTCAGGTTACTGTTGAGATGGAAAACAATGACTATCTTTTAACTTCAGGTTACTGTTGAGATGGAAAACAACGACTGTCTTTTAACTTCAGGTTACTGTTGAGATGGAAAACAACGACTGTCTTTTAACTTCAGGTAACTGTTGAGATGGAAAACAATGACTGTCTTTTAACTTCAGGTAACTGTTGAGATAGAAAACAACGACTGTCTTAACTTCAGGTTACTGTTGGAGATGGAAAACAAAGACTGTCTTTTAGCTTCAGGTTACTGTTGGAGATGGAAAATAACGACTGTCTTTTAACTTCAGGTTACTGTTGAAGTGGAAAACAACGACTGTCTTTTAACTTCAGGTTACTGTTGGAGACGGAAAACAACGACTGTCTTTTAACTTCAGGTTACTGTTGGAGATGGAAAACAACGACTGTCTTTTAACTTCTGGTTACTGTTGGAGATGGAAAACAGCGACTGTCTTTTAACTTCAGGTTACTGTTGGAGATGGAAACCAACGACTGTCTTTTAACTTCAGGTTACTGTTGTAATGGAAAACAATGACTGTCTTTTAACTTCAGGTTACTGTTGTAATGGAAAACAATGACTATCTTTTAACTTCAGGTAACTGTTGAGATGGAAAACAATGACTGTCTTTTAACTTCAGGTAACTGTTGAGATGGAAAACAACGACTGTCTTAACTTCAGGTTACTGTTGGAGATGGAAAACAATGACTGTCTTTTAGCTTCAGGTTACTGTTGGAGATGGAAAATAACGACTGTCTTTTAGCTTCAGGTTACTGTTGAGATGGAAAACAATGACTGTCTTTTAACTTCAGGTTACTGTTGGAGATGGAAAACAACGACTGTCTTTTAACTTCAGGTTACTGTTCAGATGGAAAACAACGACTGTCTTTTAACTTCAGGTTACTGTTCAGATGGAAAACAACGACTGTCTTTTAACTTCAGGTTACTGTTCAGATGGAAAACAACGACTGTCTTTTAACTTCAGGTTACTGTTGAGATGGAAAACAACGACTGTCTTTTAACTTCAGGTTACTGTTGAGATGGAAAACAACGACTGTCTTTTAACTTCAGGTAACTGTTGAGATGGAAAACAATGACTGTCTTTTAACTTCAGGTAACTGTTGAGATAGAAAACAACGACTGTCTTAACTTCAGGTTACTGTTGGAGATGGAAAACAAAGACTGTCTTTTAGCTTCAGGTTACTGTTGGAGATGGAAAATAACGACTGTCTTTTAACTTCAGGTTACTGTTGAAGTGGAAAACAACGACTGTCTTTTAACTTCAGGTTACTGTTGGAGATGGAAAACAACGACTGTCTTTTAACTTCAGGTTACTGTTGTAATGGAAAACAATGACTGTCTTTTAACTTCAGGTAACTGTTGAGATGGAAAACAATGACTGTCTTTTAACTTCAGGTAACTGTTGAGATGGAAAACAACGACTGTCTTAACTTCAGGTTACTGTTGGAGATGGAAAACAACGACTGTCTTTTAGCTTCAGGTTACTGTTGTAGATGGAAAATAACGACTGTCTTTTAGCTTCAGGTTACTGTTGAGATGGAAAACAACTACTGTCTTAACTTCAGGTTACTGTTGGAGATGGAAAACAACGACTGTCTTTTAACTTCAGGTAACTGTTCAGATGGAAAACAATGACTGTCTTTTAACTTCAGGTAACTGTTGAGATGGAAAACAATGACTGTCTTTTAACTTCAGGTAACTGTTGAGATGGAAAACAACGACTGTCTTAACTTCGGGTTACTGTTGGAGATGGAAAACAATGACTGTCTTTTAGCTTCAGGTTACTGTTGGAGATGGAAAACAACGACTGTCTTTTAACTTCAGGTTACTGTTGGAGATGGAAAACAACGACTGTCTTTTAACTTCAGGTTACTGTTCAGATAGAAAACAACGACTGTCTTTTAACTTCAGGTTACTGTTGAGATGGAAAACAATGACTGTCTTTTAACTTCAGGTTACTGTTCAGATGGAAAACAACGACTGTCTTTTAACTTCAGGTTACTGTTGAGATGGAAAACAATGACTGTCTTTTAACTTCAGGTTACTGTTCAGATGGAAAACAACGACTGTCTTTTAACTTCAGGTTACTGTTGAGATGGAAAACAACGACTGTCTTTTAACTTCAGGTTACTGTTGAGATGGAAAACAACGACTGTCTTTTAACTTCAGGTTACTGTTGAGATGGAAAACAACGACTGTCTTTTAACTTCAGGTTACTGTTGAGATGGAAAACAACGACTGTCTTTTAACTTCAGGTTACTGTTCAGATGGAAAACAACGACTGTCTTTTAACTTCAGGTTACTGTTGAGATGGAAAACAATGACTGTCTTTTAACTTCAGGTAACTGTTGAGATGGAAAACAACGACTGTCTTAACTTCAGGTTACTGTTGGAGATGGAAAACAATGACTGTCTTTTAGCTTCAGGTTACTGTTGGAGATGGAAAATAACGACTGTCTTTTAGCTTCAGGTTACTGTTGAGATGGAAAACAATGACTGTCTTTTAACTTCAGGTTACTGTTGGAGATGGAAAACAACGACTGTCTTTTAACTTCAGGTTACTGTTCAGATGGAAAACAACGACTGTCTTTTAACTTCAGGTTACTGTTGAGATGGAAAACAATGACTGTCTTTTAACTTTAGGTTACTGTTCAGATGGAAAACAACGACTGTCTTTTAACTTCAGGTTACTGTTCAGATGGAAAACAACGACTGTCTTTTAACTTCAGGTTACTGTTGAGATGGAAAACAACGACTGTCTTTTAACTTCAGGTTACTGTTGAGATGGAAAACAACGACTGTCTTTTAACTTCAGGTAACTGTTGAGATGGAAAACAATGACTGTCTTTTAACTTCAGGTAACTGTTGAGATAGAAAACAACGACTGTCTTAACTTCAGGTTACTGTTGGAGATGGAAAACAAAGACTGTCTTTTAGCTTCAGGTTACTGTTGGAGATGGAAAATAACGACTGTCTTTTAACTTCAGGTTACTGTTGAAGTGGAAAACAACGACTGTCTTTTAACTTCAGGTTACTGTTGGAGATGGAAAACAACGACTGTCTTTTATCTTCAGGTTACTGTTGGAGATGGAAAACAACGACTGTCTTTTAACTTCTGGTTACTGTTGGAGATGGAAAACAACGACTGTCTTTTAACTTCAGGTTACTGTTGGAGATGGAAACCAACGACTGTCTTTTAACTTCAGGTTACTGTTGTAATGGAAAACAATGACTGTCTTTTAACTTCAGGTAACTGTTGAGATGGAAAACAATGACTGTCTTTTAACTTCAGGTAACTGTTGAGATGGAAAACAACGACTGTCTTAACTTCAGGTTACTGTTGGAGATGGAAAACAACGACTGTCTTTTAGCTTCAGGTTACTGTTGTAGATGGAAAATAACGACTGTCTTTTAGCTTCAGGTTACTGTTGAGATGGAAAACAACTACTGTCTTAACTTCAGGTTACTGTTGGAGATGGAAAACAACGACTGTCTTTTAACTTCAGGTAACTGTTCAGATGGAAAACAATGACTGTCTTTTAACTTCAGGTAACTGTTGAGATGGAAAACAACGACTGTCTTAACTTCGGGTTACTGTTGGAGATGGAAAACAATGACTGTCTTTTAGCTTCAGGTTACTGTTGGAGATGGAAAACAACGACTGTCTTTTAACTTCAGGTTACTGTTGGAGATGGAAAACAACGACTGTCTTTTAACTTCAGGTTACTGTTCAGATAGAAAACAACGACTGTCTTTTAACTTCTGGTTACTGTTGGAGATGGAAAACAGCGACTGTCTTTTAACTTCAGGTTACTGTTGGAGATGGAAACCAACGACTGTCTTTTAACTTCAGGTTAATGTTGAGATGGAAAACAACGACTGTCTTTTAACTTCAGGTTACTGTTGAGATGGAAAACAACGACTGTCTTTTAACTTCAGGTTACTGTTGAGATGGAAAACAACGACTGTCTTTTAACTTCAGGTTACTGTTGAGATGGAAAACAACGACTGTCTTTTAACTTCAGGTAACTGTTCAGATGGAAAACAATGACTGTCTTTTAACTTCAGGTAACTGTTGAGATGGAAAACAACGACTGTCTTAACTTCAGGTTACTGTTGGAGATGGAAAACAATGACTGTCTTTTAGCTTCAGGTTACTGTTGGAGATGGAAAACAACGACTGTCTTTTAACTTCAGGTTACTGTTGGAGATGGAAAACAACGACTGTCTTTTAACTTCAGGTTACTGTTCAGATGGAAAACAACGACTGTCTTTTAACTTCAGGTTACTGTTGAGATGGAAAACAATGACTGTCTTTTAACTTCAGGTTACTGTTCAGATGGAAAACAACGACTGTCTTTTAACTTCAGGTTACTGTTCAGATGGAAAACAACGACTGTCTTTTAACTTCAGGTTACTGTTGAGATGGAAAACAACGACTGTCTTTTAACTTCAGGTTACTGTTGAGATGGAAAACAACGACTGTCTTTTAACTTCAGGTTACTGTTGAGATGGAAAACAACGACTGTCTTTTAACTTCAGGTTACTGTTGAGATGGAAAACAACGACTGTCTTTTAACTTCAGGTTACTGTTGAGATGGAAAACAACGACTGTCTTTTAACTTCAGGTTACTGTTGAGATGGAAAACAACGACTGTCTTTTAACTTCAGGTTACTGTTCAGATGGAAAACAACGACTGTCTTTTAACTTCAGGTAACTGTTGAGATGGAAAACAATGACTGTCTTTTAACTTCAGGTAACTGTTGAGATAGAAAACAACGACTGTCTTAACTTCAGGTTACTGTTGGAGATGGAAAACAAAGACTGTCTTTTAGCTTCAGGTTACTGTTGGAGATGGAAAATAACGACTGTCTTTTAACTTCAGGTTACTGTTGAAGTGGAAAACAACGACTGTCTTTTAACTTCAGGTTACTGTTGGAGATGGAAAACAACGACTGTCTTTTAACTTCAGGTTACTGTTGGAGATGGAAAACAACGACTGTCTTTTAACTTCTGGTTACTGTTGGAGATGGAAAACAACGACTGTCTTTTAACTTCAGGTTACTGTTGGAGATGGAAACCAACGACTGTCTTTTAACTTCAGGTTACTGTTGTAATGGAAAACAATGACTGTCTTTTAACTTCAGGTTACTGTTGTAATGAAAAACAATGACTATCTTTTAACTTCAGGTAACTGTTGAGATGGAAAACAATGACTGTCTTTTAACTTCAGGTAACTGTTGAGATGGAAAACAACGACTGTCTTAACTTCAGGTTACTGTTGGAGATGGAAAACAACGACTGTCTTTTAGCTTTAGGTTACTGTTGTAGATGAAAAATAACGACTGTCTTTTAGCTTCAGGTTACTGTTGAGATGGAAAACAACTACTGTCGTAACTTCAGGTTACTGTTGGAGATGGAAAACAACGACTGTCTTTTAACTTCAGGTTACTGTTGAGATGGAAAACAATGACTGTCTTTTAACTTCAGGTTACTGTTGGAGATGGAAAACAATGACTGTCTTTTAACTTTAGGTTACTGTTGGAGATGGAAAACAATGACTGTCTTTTAACTTCAGGTTACTGTTGAGATGGAAAACAATGACTGTCTTTTAACTTCAGGTTACTGTTGAGATAGAAAACAACGACTGTCTTTTAACTTCAGGTTACTGTTGAGATGGAAAACAACGACTGTCTTTTAACTTCAGGTTACTGTTAAGATGGAAAACAACGACTGTCTTAACTTCAGGTTATTGTTGAGATGGAAAACAACTACTGTCTTTTAACTTCAGGTTACTGTTGAGATGGAAAACAACGACTGTCTTTTAACTTCAGGTAACTGTTGAGATGGAAAACAACGACTGTCTTTTAACTTCAGGTAACTGTTCAGATGGAAAACAATGACTGTCTTTTAACTTCAGGTTACTGTTCAGATGGAAAACAATGAATGTCTTTTAGCTTCAGGTTACTGTTGAGATGGAAAACAATGACTGTCTTTTAACTTCAGGTAACTGTTGGAGATGGAAAACAATGACTGTCTTTTAACTTCAGGTTACTGTTCAGATGGAAAACAACGACTGTCTTTTAACTTCAGGTAACTGTTGGAGATGGAACACAATGACTGTCTTTTAACTTCAGGTAACTGTTGAGATGGAAAACAACGACTGTCTTTTAACTTCAGGTAACTGTTGGAGATGGAAAACAATGACTGTCTTTTAACTTCAGGTTACTGTTGAGATGGAAAACAATGACTATCTTTTAACTTCAGGTTACTGTTGAGATGGAAAACAACGACTGTCTTTTAACTTCAGGTTACTGTTGAGATGGAAAACAACGACTGTCTTTTAACTTCAGGTAACTGTTGAGATGGAAAACAATGACTGTCTTTTAACTTCAGGTAACTGTTGAGATAGAAAACAACGACTGTCTTAACTTCAGGTTACTGTTGGAGATGGAAAACAAAGACTGTCTTTTAGCTTCAGGTTACTGTTGGAGATGGAAAATAACGACTGTCTTTTAACTTCAGGTTACTGTTGAAGTGGAAAACAACGACTGTCTTTTAACTTCAGGTTACTGTTGGAGACGGAAAACAACGACTGTCTTTTAACTTCAGGTTACTGTTGGAGATGGAAAACAACGACTGTCTTTTAACTTCTGGTTACTGTTGGAGATGGAAAACAGCGACTGTCTTTTAACTTCAGGTTACTGTTGGAGATGGAAACCAACGACTGTCTTTTAACTTCAGGTTACTGTTGTAATGGAAAACAATGACTGTCTTTTAACTTCAGGTTACTGTTGTAATGGAAAACAATGACTATCTTTTAACTTCAGGTAACTGTTGAGATGGAAAACAATGACTGTCTTTTAACTTCAGGTAACTGTTGAGATGGAAAACAACGACTGTCTTAACTTCAGGTTACTGTTGGAGATGGAAAACAATGACTGTCTTTTAGCTTCAGGTTACTGTTGGAGATGGAAAATAACGACTGTCTTTTAGCTTCAGGTTACTGTTGAGATGGAAAACAATGACTGTCTTTTAACTTCAGGTTACTGTTGAGATAGAAAACAACGACTGTCTTTTAACTTCAGGTTACTGTTGAGATGGAAAACAACGACTGTCTTTTAACTTCAGGTTACTGTTAAGATGGAAAACAACGACTGTCTTAACTTCAGGTTATTGTTGAGATGGAAAACAACTACTGTCTTTTAACTTCAGGTTACTGTTGAGATGGAAAACAACGACTGTCTTTTAACTTCAGGTAACTGTTGAGATGGAAAACAACGACTGTCTTTTAACTTCAGGTAACTGTTCAGATGGAAAACAATGACTGTCTTTTAACTTCAGGTTACTGTTCAGATGGAAAACAATGAATGTCTTTTAGCTTCAGGTTACTGTTGAGATGGAAAACAATGACTGTCTTTTAACTTCAGGTAACTGTTGGAGATGGAAAACAATGACTGTCTTTTAACTTCAGGTTACTGTTCAGATGGAAAACAACGACTGTCTTTTAACTTCAGGTAACTGTTGGAGATGGAACACAATGACTGTCTTTTAACTTCAGGTAACTGTTGAGATGGAAAACAACGACTGTCTTTTAACTTCAGGTAACTGTTGGAGATGGAAAACAATGACTGTCTTTTAACTTCAGGTTACTGTTGAGATGGAAAACAATGACTATCTTTTAACTTCAGGTTACTGTTGAGATGGAAAACAACGACTGTCTTTTAACTTCAGGTTACTGTTGAGATGGAAAACAACGACTGTCTTTTAACTTCAGGTAACTGTTGAGATGGAAAACAATGACTGTCTTTTAACTTCAGGTAACTGTTGAGATAGAAAACAACGACTGTCTTAACTTCAGGTTACTGTTGGAGATGGAAAACAAAGACTGTCTTTTAGCTTCAGGTTACTGTTGGAGATGGAAAATAACGACTGTCTTTTAACTTCAGGTTACTGTTGAAGTGGAAAACAACGACTGTCTTTTAACTTCAGGTTACTGTTGGAGACGGAAAACAACGACTGTCTTTTAACTTCAGGTTACTGTTGGAGATGGAAAACAACGACTGTCTTTTAACTTCTGGTTACTGTTGGAGATGGAAAACAGCGACTGTCTTTTAACTTCAGGTTACTGTTGGAGATGGAAACCAACGACTGTCTTTTAACTTCAGGTTACTGTTGTAATGGAAAACAATGACTGTCTTTTAACTTCAGGTTACTGTTGTAATGGAAAACAATGACTATCTTTTAACTTCAGGTAACTGTTGAGATGGAAAACAATGACTGTCTTTTAACTTCAGGTAACTGTTGAGATGGAAAACAACGACTGTCTTAACTTCAGGTTACTGTTGGAGATGGAAAACAATGACTGTCTTTTAGCTTCAGGTTACTGTTGGAGATGGAAAATAACGACTGTCTTTTAGCTTCAGGTTACTGTTGAGATGGAAAACAATGACTGTCTTTTAACTTCAGGTTACTGTTGGAGATGGAAAACAACGACTGTCTTTTAACTTCAGGTTACTGTTCAGATGGAAAACAACGACTGTCTTTTAACTTCAGGTTACTGTTCAGATGGAAAACAACGACTGTCTTTTAACTTCAGGTTACTGTTCAGATGGAAAACAACGACTGTCTTTTAACTTCAGGTTACTGTTGAGATGGAAAACAACGACTGTCTTTTAACTTCAGGTTACTGTTGAGATGGAAAACAACGACTGTCTTTTAACTTCAGGTAACTGTTGAGATGGAAAACAATGACTGTCTTTTAACTTCAGGTAACTGTTGAGATAGAAAACAACGACTGTCTTAACTTCAGGTTACTGTTGGAGATGGAAAACAAAGACTGTCTTTTAGCTTCAGGTTACTGTTGGAGATGGAAAATAACGACTGTCTTTTAACTTCAGGTTACTGTTGAAGTGGAAAACAACGACTGTCTTTTAACTTCAGGTTACTGTTGGAGATGGAAAACAACGACTGTCTTTTAACTTCAGGTTACTGTTGTAATGGAAAACAATGACTGTCTTTTAACTTCAGGTAACTGTTGAGATGGAAAACAATGACTGTCTTTTAACTTCAGGTAACTGTTGAGATGGAAAACAACGACTGTCTTAACTTCAGGTTACTGTTGGAGATGGAAAACAACGACTGTCTTTTAGCTTCAGGTTACTGTTGTAGATGGAAAATAACGACTGTCTTTTAGCTTCAGGTTACTGTTGAGATGGAAAACAACTACTGTCTTAACTTCAGGTTACTGTTGGAGATGGAAAACAACGACTGTCTTTTAACTTCAGGTAACTGTTCAGATGGAAAACAATGACTGTCTTTTAACTTCAGGTAACTGTTGAGATGGAAAACAATGACTGTCTTTTAACTTCAGGTAACTGTTGAGATGGAAAACAACGACTGTCTTAACTTCGGGTTACTGTTGGAGATGGAAAACAATGACTGTCTTTTAGCTTCAGGTTACTGTTGGAGATGGAAAACAACGACTGTCTTTTAACTTCAGGTTACTGTTGGAGATGGAAAACAACGACTGTCTTTTAACTTCAGGTTACTGTTCAGATAGAAAACAACGACTGTCTTTTAACTTCAGGTTACTGTTGAGATGGAAAACAATGACTGTCTTTTAACTTCAGGTTACTGTTCAGATGGAAAACAACGACTGTCTTTTAACTTCAGGTTACTGTTGAGATGGAAAACAATGACTGTCTTTTAACTTCAGGTTACTGTTCAGATGGAAAACAACGACTGTCTTTTAACTTCAGGTTACTGTTGAGATGGAAAACAACGACTGTCTTTTAACTTCAGGTTACTGTTGAGATGGAAAACAACGACTGTCTTTTAACTTCAGGTTACTGTTGAGATGGAAAACAACGACTGTCTTTTAACTTCAGGTTACTGTTCAGATGGAAAACAACGACTGTCTTTTAACTTCAGGTTACTGTTGAGATGGAAAACAATGACTGTCTTTTAACTTCAGGTAACTGTTGAGATGGAAAACAACGACTGTCTTAACTTCAGGTTACTGTTGGAGATGGAAAACAATGACTGTCTTTTAGCTTCAGGTTACTGTTGGAGATGGAAAATAACGACTGTCTTTTAGCTTCAGGTTACTGTTGAGATGGAAAACAATGACTGTCTTTTAACTTCAGGTTACTGTTGGAGATGGAAAACAACGACTGTCTTTTAACTTCAGGTTACTGTTCAGATGGAAAACAACGACTGTCTTTTAACTTCAGGTTACTGTTGAGATGGAAAACAATGACTGTCTTTTAACTTTAGGTTACTGTTCAGATGGAAAACAACGACTGTCTTTTAACTTCAGGTTACTGTTCAGATGGAAAACAACGACTGTCTTTTAACTTCAGGTTACTGTTGAGATGGAAAACAACGACTGTCTTTTAACTTCAGGTTACTGTTGAGATGGAAAACAACGACTGTCTTTTAACTTCAGGTAACTGTTGAGATGGAAAACAATGACTGTCTTTTAACTTCAGGTAACTGTTGAGATAGAAAACAACGACTGTCTTAACTTCAGGTTACTGTTGGAGATGGAAAACAAAGACTGTCTTTTAGCTTCAGGTTACTGTTGGAGATGGAAAATAACGACTGTCTTTTAACTTCAGGTTACTGTTGAAGTGGAAAACAACGACTGTCTTTTAACTTCAGGTTACTGTTGGAGATGGAAAACAACGACTGTCTTTTATCTTCAGGTTACTGTTGGAGATGGAAAACAACGACTGTCTTTTAACTTCTGGTTACTGTTGGAGATGGAAAACAACGACTGTCTTTTAACTTCAGGTTACTGTTGGAGATGGAAACCAACGACTGTCTTTTAACTTCAGGTTACTGTTGTAATGGAAAACAATGACTGTCTTTTAACTTCAGGTAACTGTTGAGATGGAAAACAATGACTGTCTTTTAACTTCAGGTAACTGTTGAGATGGAAAACAACGACTGTCTTAACTTCAGGTTACTGTTGGAGATGGAAAACAACGACTGTCTTTTAGCTTCAGGTTACTGTTGTAGATGGAAAATAACGACTGTCTTTTAGCTTCAGGTTACTGTTGAGATGGAAAACAACTACTGTCTTAACTTCAGGTTACTGTTGGAGATGGAAAACAACGACTGTCTTTTAACTTCAGGTAACTGTTCAGATGGAAAACAATGACTGTCTTTTAACTTCAGGTAACTGTTGAGATGGAAAACAACGACTGTCTTAACTTCGGGTTACTGTTGGAGATGGAAAACAATGACTGTCTTTTAGCTTCAGGTTACTGTTGGAGATGGAAAACAACGACTGTCTTTTAACTTCAGGTTACTGTTGGAGATGGAAAACAACGACTGTCTTTTAACTTCAGGTTACTGTTCAGATAGAAAACAACGACTGTCTTTTAACTTCAGGTTACTGTTGAGATGGAAAACAATGACTGTCTTTTAACTTCAGGTTACTGTTCAGATGGAAAACAACGACTGTCTTTTAACTTCAGGTTACTGTTGAGATGGAAAACAATGACTGTCTTTTAACTTCAGGTTACTGTTCAGATGGAAAACAACGACTGTCTTTTAACTTCAGGTTACTGTTGAGATGGAAAACAACGACTGTCTTTTAACTTCAGGTTACTGTTGAGATGGAAAACAACGACTGTCTTTTAACTTCAGGTTACTGTTGAGATGGAAAACAACGACTGTCTTTTAACTTCAGGTTACTGTTGAGATGGAAAACAACGACTGTCTTTTAACTTCAGGTTACTGTTCAGATGGAAAACAACGACTGTCTTTTATCTTCAGGTTACTGTTGAGATGGAAAACAATGACTGTCTTTTAACTTCAGGTAACTGTTGAGATGGAAAACAACGACTGTCTTAACTTCAGGTTACTGTTGGAGATGGAAAACAATGACTGTCTTTTAGCTTCAGGTTACTGTTGGAGATGGAAAATAACGACTGTCTTTTAGCTTCAGGTTACTGTTGAGATGGAAAACAATGACTGTCTTTTAACTTCAGGTTACTGTTGGAGATGGAAAACAACGACTGTCTTTTAACTTCAGGTTACTGTTCAGATGGAAAACAACGACTGTCTTTTAACTTCAGGTTACTGTTGAGATGGAAAACAATGACTGTCTTTTAACTTCAGGTTACTGTTCAGATGGAAAACAACGACTGTCTTTTAACTTCAGGTTACTGTTCAGATGGAAAACAACGACTGTCTTTTAACTTCAGGTTACTGTTGAGATGGAAAACAACGACTGTCTTTTAACTTCAGGTTACTGTTGAGATGGAAAACAACGACTGTCTTTTAACTTCAGGTTACTGTTGAGATGGAAAACAACGACTGTCTTTTAACTTCAGGTTACTGTTCAGATGGAAAACAACGACTGTCTTTTAACTTCAGGTTACTGTTGGAGATGGAAACCAACGACTGTCTTTTAACTTCAGGTTACTGTTGTAATGGAAAACAATGACTGTCTTTTAACTTCAGGTTACTGTTGTAATGGAAAACAATGACTATCTTTTAACTTCAGGTAACTGTTGAGATGGAAAACAATGACTGTCTTTTAACTTCAGGTAACTGTTGAGATGGAAAACAACGACTGTCTTAACTTCAGGTTACTGTTGGAGATGGAAAACAACGACTGTCTTTTAGCTTCAGGTTACTGTTGTAGATGGAAAATAACGACTGTCTTTTAGCTTCAGGTTACTGTTGAGATGGAAAACAACTACTGTCTTAACTTCAGGTTACTGTTGGAGATGGAAAACAACGACTGTCTTTTAACTTCAGGTTACTGTTGAGATGGAAAACAATGACTGTCTTTTAACTTCAGGTTACTGTTGGAGATGGAAAACAATGACTGTCTTTTAACTTTAGGTTACTGTTGGAGATGGAAAACAATGACTGTCTTTTAACTTCAGGTTACTGTTGAGATGGAAAACAATGACTGTCTTTTAACTTCAGGTTACTGTTGAGATAGAAAACAACGACTGTCTTTTAACTTCAGGTTACTGTTGAGATGGAAAACAACGACTGTCTTTTAACTTCAGGTTACTGTTAAGATGGAAAACAACGACTTTCTTAACTTCAGGTTATTGTTGAGATGGAAAACAACTACTGTCTTTTAACTTCAGGTTACTGCTGAGATGGAAAACAACGACTGTCTTTTAACTTCAGGTAACTGTTGAGATGGAAAACAACGACTGTCTTTTAACTTCAGGTAACTGTTGAGATGGAAAACAACGACTGTCTTAACTTCGGGTTACTGTTGGAGATGGAAAACAATGACTGTCTTTTAGCTTCAGGTTACTGTTGGAGATGGAAAACAACGACTGTCTTTTAACTTCAGGTTACTGTTGGAGATGGAAAACAACGACTGTCTTTTAACTTCAGGTTACTGTTCAGATGGAAAACAACGACTGTCTTTTAACTTCAGGTTACTGTTGAGATGGAAAACAATGACTGTCTTTTAACTTCAGGTTACTGTTCAGATGGAAAACAACGACTGTCTTTTAACTTCAGGTTACTGTTGAGATGGAAAACAATGACTGTCTTTTAACTTCAGGTTACTGTTGAGATGGAAAACAACGACTGTCTTTTAACTTCAGGTTACTGTTGAGATGGAAAACAACGACTGTCTTTTAACTTCAGGTTACTGTTGAGATGGAAAACAACGACTGTCTTTTAACTTCAGGTTACTGTTGAGATGGAAAACAACGACTGTCTTTTAACTTCAGGTTACTGTTCAGATGGAAAACAACGACTGTCTTTTAACTTCAGGTTACTGTTGAGATGGAAAACAACGACTGTCTTTTAACTTCAGGTTACTGTTGAGATGGAAAACAACGACTGTCTTTTAACTTCAGGTTACTGTTGAGATGGAAAACAACGACTGTCTTTTAACTTCAGGTTACTGTTGAGATGGAAAACAACGACTGTCTTTTAACTTCAGGTAACTGTTCAGATGGAAAACAATGACTGTCTTTTAACTTCAGGTAACTGTTGAGATGGAAAACAACGACTGTCTTAACTTCAGGTTACTGTTGGAGATGGAAAACAATGACTGTCTTTTAGCTTCAGGTTACTGTTGGAGATGGAAAATAACGACTGTCTTTTAGCTTCAGGTTACTGTTGAGATGGAAAACAATGACTGTCTTTTAACTTCAGGTTACTGTTGGAGATGGAAAACAACGACTGTCTTTTAACTTCAGGTTACTGTTCAGATGGAAAACAACGACTGTCTTTTAACTTCAGGTTACTGTTGAGAT
The DNA here is from genome assembly GCF_965601325.2 of Salmo salar. Taxonomy (NCBI): domain Eukaryota; kingdom Metazoa; phylum Chordata; class Actinopteri; order Salmoniformes; family Salmonidae; genus Salmo; species Salmo salar. The sequence continues at coordinate 10,689,211 of NC_138294.1, forward strand.
GGAAAACAATGACTGTCTTTTAACTTCAGGTTACTGTTCAGATGGAAAACAACGACTGTCTTTTAACTTCAGGTTACTGTTCAGATGGAAAACAACGACTGTCTTTTAACTTCAGGTTACTGTTGAGATGGAAAACAACGACTGTCTTTTAACTTCAGGTTACTGTTGAGATGGAAAACAACGACTGTCTTTTAACTTCAGGTTACTGTTGAGATGGAAAACAACGACTGTCTTTTAACTTCAGGTTACTGTTCAGATGGAAAACAACGACTGTCTTTTAACTTCAGGTAACTGTTGAGATGGAAAACAATGACTGTCTTTTAACTTCAGGTAACTGTTGAGATAGAAAACAACGACTGTCTTAACTTCAGGTTACTGTTGGAGATGGAAAACAAAGACTGTCTTTTAACTTCAGGTTACTGTTGGAGATGGAAACCAACGACTGTCTTTTAACTTCAGGTTACTGTTGTGATGGAAAACAATGACTGTCTTTTAACTTCAGGTTACTGTTGTAATGGAAAACAATGACTATCTTTTAACTTCAGGTAACTGTTGAGATGGAAAACAATGACTGTCTTTTAACTTCAGGTAAGTGTTGAGATGGAAAACAACGACTGTCTTAACTTCAGGTTACTGTTGGAGATGGAAAACAACGACTGTCTTTTAGCTTCAGGTTACTGTTGTAGATGGAAAATAACGACTGTCTTTTAGCTTCAGGTTACTGTTGAGATGGAAAACAACTACTGTCTTAACTTCAGGTTACTGTTGGAGATGGAAAACAACGACTGTCTTTTAACTTCAGGTTACTGTTGAGATGGAAAACAATGACTGTCTTTTAACTTCAGGTTACTGTTGGAGATGGAAAACAATGACTGTCTTTTAACTTTAGGTTACTGTTGGAGATGGAAAACAATGACTGTCTTTTAACTTCAGGTTACTGTTGAGATGGAAAACAATGACTGTCTTTTAACTTCAGGTTACTGTTGAGATGGAAAACAACGACTGTCTTTTAACTTCAGGTTACTGTTGAGATGGAAAACAACGACTGTCTTTTAACTTCAGGTTACTGTTGAGATGGAAAACAACGACTGTCTTTTAACTTCAGGTTACTGTTGAGATGGAAAACAACGACTGTCTTTTAACTTCAGGTTACTGTTCAGATGGAAAACAACGACTGTCTTTTAACTTCAGGTTACTGTTGAGATGGAAAACAACGACTGTCTTTTAACTTCAGGTTACTGTTGAGATGGAAAACAACGACTGTCTTTTAACTTCAGGTTACTGTTGAGATGGAAAACAACGACTGTCTTTTAACTTCAGGTTACTGTTGAGATGGAAAACAACGACTGTCTTTTAACTTCAGGTAACTGTTCAGATGGAAAACAATGACTGTCTTAACTTCAGGTAACTGTTGAGATGGAAAACAACGACTGTCTTAACTTCAGGTTACTGTTGGAGATGGAAAACAATGACTGTCTTTTAGCTTCAGGTTACTGTTGGAGATGGAAAATAACGACTGTCTTTTAGCTTCAGGTTACTGTTGAGATGGAAAACAATGACTGTCTTTTAACTTCAGGTTACTGTTGGAGATGGAAAACAACGACTGTCTTTTAACTTCAGGTTACTGTTCAGATGGAAAACAACGACTGTCTTTTAACTTCAGGTTACTGTTGAGATGGAAAACAATGACTGTCTTTTAACTTCAGGTTACTGTTCAGATGGAAAACAACGACTGTCTTTTAACTTCAGGTTACTGTTCAGATGGAAAACAACGACTGTCTTTTAACTTCAGGTTACTGTTGAGATGGAAAACAACGACTGTCTTTTAACTTCAGGTTACTGTTGAGATGGAAAACAACGACTGTCTTTTAACTTCAGGTTACTGTTGAGATGGAAAACAACGACTGTCTTTTAACTTCAGGTTACTGTTCAGATGGAAAACAACGACTGTCTTTTAACTTCAGGTAACTGTTGAGATGGAAAACAATGACTGTCTTTTAACTTCAGGTAACTGTTGAGATAGAAAACAACGACTGTCTTAACTTCAGGTTACTGTTGGAGATGGAAAACAAAGACTGTCTTTTAACTTCAGGTTACTGTTGGAGATGGAAACCAACGACTGTCTTTTAACTTCAGGTTACTGTTGTGATGGAAAACAATGACTGTCTTTTAACTTCAGGTTACTGCTGTAATGGAAAACAATGACTATCTTTTAACTTCAGGTAACTGTTGAGATGGAAAACAATGACTGTCTTTTAACTTCAGGTAAGTGTTGAGATTGGAAAACAACGACTGTCTTAACTTCAGGTTACTGTTGGAGATGGAAAACAACGACTGTCTTTTAGCTTCAGGTTACTGTTGTAGATGGAAAATAACGACTGTCTTTTAGCTTCAGGTTACTGTTGAGATGGAAAACAACTACTGTCTTAACTTCAGGTTACTGTTGGAGATGGAAAACAACGACTGTCTTTTAACTTCAGGTTACTGTTGAGATGGAAAACAATGACTGTCTTTTAACTTCAGGTTACTGTTGGAGATGGAAAACAATGACTGTCTTTTAACTTTAGGTTACTGTTGGAGATGGAAAACAATGACTGTCTTTTAACTTCAGGTTACTGTTGAGATGGAAAACAATGACTGTCTTTTAACTTCAGGTTACTGTTGAGATGGAAAACAACGACTGTCTTTTAACTTCAGGTTACTGTTGAGATGGAAAACAACGACTGTCTTTTAACTTCAGGTTACTGTTGAGATGGAAAACAACGACTGTCTTTTAACTTCAGGTTACTGTTGAGATGGAAAACAACGACTGTCTTTTAACTTCAGGTTACTGTTCAGATGGAAAACAACGACTGTCTTTTAACTTCAGGTTACTGTTGAGATGGAAAACAACGACTGTCTTTTAACTTCAGGTTACTGTTGAGATGGAAAACAACGACTGTCTTTTAACTTCAGGTTACTGTTGAGATGGAAAACAACGACTGTCTTTTAACTTCAGGTTACTGTTGAGATGGAAAACAACGACTGTCTTTTAACTTCAGGTAACTGTTCAGATGGAAAACAATGACTGTCTTTTAACTTGAGGTAACTGTTGAGATGGAAAACAACGACTGTCTTAACTTCAGGTTACTGTTGGAGATGGAAAACAATGACTGTCTTTTAGCTTCAGGTTACTGTTGGAGATGGAAAATAACGACTGTCTTTTAGCTTCAGGTTACTGTTGAGATGGAAAACAATGACTGTCTTTTAACTTCAGGTTACTGTTGGAGATGGAAAACAACGACTGTCTTTTAACTTCAGGTTACTGTTCAGATGGAAAACAACGACTGTCTTTTAACTTCAGGTTACTGTTGAGATGGAAAACAATGACTGTCTTTTAACTTCAGGTTACTGTTCAGATGGAAAACAACGACTGTCTTTTAACTTCAGGTTACTGTTCAGATGGAAAACAACGACTGTCTTTTAACTTCAGGTTACTGTTGAGATGGAAAACAACGACTGTCTTTTAACTTCAGGTTACTGTTGAGATGGAAAACAACGACTGTCTTTTAACTTCAGGTTACTGTTGAGATGGAAAACAACGACTGTCTTTTAACTTCAGGTTACTGTTCAGATGGAAAACAACGACTGTCTTTTAACTTCAGGTAACTGTTGAGATGGAAAACAATGACTGTCTTTTAACTTCAGGTAACTGTTGAGATAGAAAACAACGACTGTCTTAACTTCAGGTTACTGTTGGAGATGGAAAACAAAGACTGTCTTTTAACTTCAGGTTACTGTTGGAGATGGAAACCAACGACTGTCTTTTAACTTCAGGTTACTGTTGTAATGGAAAACAATGACTGTCTTTTAACTTCAGGTTACTGTTGTAATGGAAAACAATGACTATCTTTTAACTTCAGGTAACTGTTGAGATGGAAAACAATGACTGTCTTTTAACTTCAGGTAACTGTTGAGATGGAAAACAACGACTGTCTTAACTTCAGGTTACTGTTGGAGATGGAAAACAACGACTGTCTTTTAGCTTCAGGTTACTGTTGTAGATGGAAAATAACGACTGTCTTTTAGCTTCAGGTTACTGTTGAGATGGAAAACAACTACTGTCTTAACTTCAGGTTACTGTTGGAGATGGAAAACAACGACTGTCTTTTAACTTCAGGTTACTGTTGAGATGGAAAACAATGACTGTCTTTTAACTTCAGGTTACTGTTGGAGATGGAAAACAATGACTGTCTTTTAACTTTAGGTTACTGTTGGAGATGGAAAACAACGACTGTCTTTTAACTTCAGGTTACTGTTCAGATGGAAAACAACGACTGTCTTTTAACTTCAGGTAACTGTTGAGATGGAAAACAATGACTGTCTTTTAACTTCAGGTAACTGTTGAGATAGAAAACAACGACTGTCTTAACTTCAGGTTACTGTTGGAGATGGAAAACAAAGACTGTCTTTTAACTTCAGGTTACTGTTGGAGATGGAAACCAACGACTGTCTTTTAACTTCAGGTTACTGTTGTAATGGAAAACAATGACTGTCTTTTAACTTCAGGTTACTGTTGTAATGGAAAACAATGACTATCTTTTAACTTCAGGTAACTGTTGAGATGGAAAACAATGACTGTCTTTTAACTTCAGGTAACTGTTGAGATGGAAAACAACGACTGTCTTAACTTCAGGTTACTGTTGGAGATGGAAAACAACGACTGTCTTTTAGCTTCAGGTTACTGTTGTAGATGGAAAATAACGACTGTCTTTTAGCTTCAGGTTACTGTTGAGATGGAAAACAACTACTGTCTTAACTTCAGGTTACTGTTGGAGATGGAAAACAACGACTGTCTTTTAACTTCAGGTTACTGTTGAGATGGAAAACAATGACTGTCTTTTAACTTCAGGTTACTGTTGGAGATGGAAAACAATGACTGTCTTTTAACTTTAGGTTACTGTTGGAGATGGAAAACAATGACTGTCTTTTAACTTCAGGTTACTGTTGAGATGGAAAACAATGACTGTCTTTTAACTTCAGGTTACTGTTGAGATAGAAAACAACGACTGTCTTTTAACTTCAGGTTACTGTTGAGATGGAAAACAACGACTGTCTTTTAACTTCAGGTTACTGTTAAGATGGAAAACAACGACTTTCTTAACTTCAGGTTATTGTTGAGATGGAAAATAACTACTGTCTTTTAACTTCAGGTTACTGTTGAGATGGAAAACAACGACTGTCTTTTAACTTCAGGTAACTGTTGAGATGGAAAACAACGACTGTCTTTTAACTTCAGGTAACTGTTGAGATGGAAAACAACGACTGTCTTTTAACTTCAGGTTACTGTTGGAGATGGAAAACAATGACTGTCTTTTAACTTCAGGTTATTGTTGAGATGGAAAACAACGACTGTCTTTTAACTTCAGGTTATTGTTGAGATGGAAAACAACTACTGTCTTTTAACTTCAGGTTACTGTTGAGATGGAAAACAACGACTGTCTTTTAACTTCAGGTAACTGTTGAGATGGAAAACAACGACTGTCTTTTAACTTCAGGTAACTGTTGAGATGGAAAACAACGACTGTCTTTTAACTTCAGGTTACTGTTGGAGATGGAAAACAACGACTGTCTTTTAACTTCAGGTTATTGTTGAGATGGAAAACAACGACTGTCTTTTAACTTCAGGTTACTGTTGAGATGGAAAACAACTACTGTCTTTTAGCTTCAGGTTACTGTTGGAGATGGAAAACAACAACTGTCTTTTAGCTTCAGGTTACTGTTGAGATGAAAAACAATGACTGTCTTAACTTCAGGTTACTGTTGAGATGGAAAACAACGACTGTCTTAACCTCTATGGGCTAGGTGGGACGCAAGCGTCCCACCCGTGGTGCACTCCATCAACAGCAGGTGCATTTCAAGAGCGGCAAATTTGAATCCAAATAAATGTCAAAATTCAAATTTTTCAAACATACAACTATTTTACACCCTTTGAAAGATAAACATCTCCTTAATCTAACCACGTTTTACGATTTCAAAAAGGTTTTACGGCGAAAGCATAAATTTAGAGTATGTTAGGACAGTACATTTACAAGAGTTGTGTGTAATGTTTTGTCAATTCAAAGACAGGGTCACCAAAACCATAAAACCAGCTAAAATGATGCACTAACCTTTTACAATCTCCATCAGATGACACTCCTAGGACATTATGTTAGACAATGCATGCATTTTTAGTTCTATCAAGTTCATATTTATATCCAAAAACAGCGTTTTACTATGGCATTGATGTTGAGGAAATCGTTTCCCTCCAATAACCGGCAGTCAAGTCAGCACCACAAATTAAATAATTAAAATTAGAAAACATTGGTAAAATATTATATTGTCATTTAAAGAATTATAGATTTACATCTCTTGAACGCAATCAACTTGCCAGATTTAAAAATAACCTTACTGGGAAATCACACTTTGCAATAATCTGAGCACTGCGCCCAGAAAAATACGCGTTGCGATACAGACTAGCCGTCATGTTGGGGAGATCTAAAATCGAAAATACTATGTAAATAATCCATTACCTTTGATTCTCTTCATCAGATGTCACTTCCAGGTATCACAGGTCCATAACGAATGTAGTTTTGTTCAAAAAAGCTCATCATTTATGTCCAAAAATCTCCGTCTTGTTAGCACATGATCTAAGCCCGCCGGACTTCACTTCATGAACGAGGGGAAAAAATATATTTACGTTCGTTCAAACATGTCAAACGTTGTATAGCATAAATCATTAGGGCCTTTTTTAACCAGAACATGAATAATATTCAAGGTGGACGAATGCATTCTCTTTTATAACGTATTGGAACGAGGGTACCCAACATGAACTCGCGCGCCAGGTGTCTAATGGTCCATCATCGTTCCATGGCTCTTGTTCGGTCAGATCTCCCTCCAGAAGACTCAAAACACTTTGTAAAGGCTGGTGACATCTAGTGGAAGCAATAGGAAGTGCCAAAATATTCCTCAGCCCCTGTGTTTTTCAATGGCATAGGTTTAAAGGTAATACAACACATCAGGTATCCACTTCCTGTCAGAAAATGTCTCAGGGTTTTGCCTGCCAAATGAGTTCTGTTATACTCACAGACACCATTCAAACAGTTTTAGAAACTTTAGAGTGTTTTCTATCCATATATAATAAGTATATGCATATTCTAGTTACTGGGTAGGATTAGTAACCAGATTAAATCGGGTACATTTTTTTATCCAGCCGTGCAAATACTGCCCCCTAGCCCTAACAGGTTAACTTCAGGTTACTGTTGGAGATGGAAAACAACAACTGTCTTTTAACTTCAGGTTACTGTTGAGATGGAAAACAACGACTGTCTTTTAACTTCAGGTTACTGTTGAGATGGAAAACAACGACTGTCTTTTAACTTCAGGTTACTGTTGAGATGGAAAACAACGACTGTCTTAACTTCAGGTTACTGTTGAGATGGAAAACAACGACTGTCTTTTAACTTCAGGTTACTGTTAAGATGGAAAACAACGACTGTCTTAACTTCAGGTTATTGTTGAGATGGAAAACAACGACTGTCTTTTAACTTCAGGTTACTGTTGAGATGGAAAACAACGACTGTCTTTTAACTTCAGGTAACTGTTGAGATGGAAAACAACGACTGTCTTTTAACTTCAGGTTACTGTTGAGATGGAAAACAATGACTGTCTTTTAACTTCAGGTTACTGTTGAGATGGAAAACAACGACTGTCTTTTAACTTCAGGTTACTGTTGAGATGGAAAACAACGACTGTCTTTTAACTTCAGGTTACTGTTAAGATGGAAAACAACGACTGTCTTAACTTCAGGTTATTGTTGAGAAGGAAAACAACTACTGTCTTTTAACTTCAGGTTACTGTTGAGATGGAAAACAACGACTGTCTTTTAACTTCAGGTAACTGTTGAGATGGAAAACAACGACTGTCTTTTAACTTCAGGTAACTGTTGAGATGGAAAACAACGACTGTCTTTTAACTTCAGGTTATTGTTGAGATGGAAAACAACGACTGTCTTTTAACTTCAGGTTACTGTTGAGATGGAAAACAACTACTGTCTTTTAGCTTCAGGTTACTGTTGGAGATGGAAAACAACAACTGTCTTTTAGCTTCAGGTTACTGTTGTGATGAAAAACAATGACTGTCTTAACTTCAGGTTACTGTTGAGATGGAAAACAACGACTGTCTTAACTTCAGGTTACTGTTGGAGATGGAAAACAACAACTGTCTTTTAACTTCAGGTTTCTGTTGAGATGGAAAACAACGACTGTCTTTTAACTTCAGGTTACTGTTGAGATGGAAAACAACGACTGTCTTTTAACTTCAGGTTACTGTTGAGATGGAAAACAACGACTGTCTTAACTTCAGGTTACTGTTGAGATGGAAAACAACGACTGTCTTTTAACTTCAGGTAACTGTTGAGATGGAAAACAACTACTGTCTTTAACTTCAGGTTACTGTTGAGATGGAAAACAACGACTGTCTTTTAACTTCAGGTTACTGTTGAGATGGAAAACAGTGTATGTGTGTGTGTGTGTGTGTGCGTGTGTGCGTGTGTGTGTGTGTGTGTGTGTGTGTGTGTGTGTGTGTGTGTGTGTGTGTGTGTGTGTGTGTGTGTGTGTGTGTGTGTGTGTGTGTGTGTGTGTGTGTGTGTGGTGTGTGTGTGTGTGTGTGTGTGTGTGTGTGTGTGTGTGTGTGTGTGTGTGTGTGTGTGTGTGTGTGTGTGTGTGTGTGTGTGTGTGTGTGTGTGTGTGTGTGTGTGTGTGTGTGTGCGTGCGTGTGTGCATGTGTGTGTATGCGAGTTTCAACCCTTCAGAAGGATTATCAAAGCCAGGCTTCTATCCCTAAGACCCCATCAACCCACAGTCAGGGATTTATCAAAAGATAAATTCACCTCCCAAGGATGTGTCACACACAAAGCCCATGAATTGCAGATTTTGCAACACACACGCACACAGCAACACACACGCACACAACAACACACACTCAAACAGCAACACACACGCACACAGCATCACACACGCACACAGCAACACACACACATCAACACACACACAGCAACACACACGCACACAGCAACACACACGCACACAGCAACACACACGCACACAGCATCACACACGCACACAGCATCACACACACAGCAACACACGCACACAGCAACACACACGCACACAGCAACACACACGTGCACAGCAGCACACACACAGAAACACACAGCAACACACAGAAAAACACACACACTTTGGTGCGAAAAGTGTAAATCAATCCCAAAACAACAACAAAACGACATTATGAAGATGCTGGAGGAAACAGGTACAAAAGTATCTATATCCACAGTAAAACGAGTCCTATATCGACATAACCTGAAAGTCCGCTCAGCAAGGTAGAAGCCACTGCTCCAAAACCACCATAAAAAAAGCCAGACTACGGTTTGCAACTGCACATGGGGACAAAGATCTTACTCTTTGGAGAAATGTCCTCTGGTCTGATGAAACAAAAACAGAACTGTTTGGCCATAATGACCATCGTTATGTTTGGAGGAAAAAGGGGGAGGCTTGCAAGTTGAAGAACACCATCCCAACCGTGAAGCACGGGGGTGGCAGCATCATGTTGTGGGGGTGCTTTGCTGCAGGAGGGACTGGTGCACTTCACAAAATAGATGGCATCATGAGGGAGGAAAATTATCGGGATATACTGAAACAACATCTCAAGACGTCAATCACGAAATTAAAGCTTGGTTGCAAATGGGTCTTCCAAATGGACAATGACCCCAAGCATACTTCAAAAGTTGTGGCAAAATGGCTTAAGGACAACAAAGTCAAGCTAGGGAATTTTTACTAGGATTAAATGTCAGGAATTATGAAAACTAAGTTTAAATGTATTTGGCCAAGGTGTATGTAAACTTCTCACTTCAACTGTATATATATTAATATGTATATATATATATATATATATATATATATATATATATATATATATATATATATATATATATATATATATGTCTGTCTCTCTTTCTCACACTAATTATCGTAGAACGCTAGTGTTTCATATCCATGTACTTCGTGTATCTGCATGTAAAGGCCAATACACCACACACACACACACACACCCCTCCCACACACACACACCCTCATCACGCAGCGAGAGAAGCATTAACAGTCACTGAGGAGGAAGCAGTCATGCTGAAAACACATTTCCAAAGCCAGCAGCTGCACTTCATGGAGAATAAATGATCTGGTTTGTCAGTCATCAGTGATAGTCTGTAAAGAAGACAGAGACACACAGGCACTTAAACACACATACACACACACACACACACACTTAAACACACACACTCACAGAGACACATACACACACAGGGACACACACACACATACACGCACACACACACAGACACACACACACACACAGACACACACACACACACACAGGGACACACACACAGGGACACATACACACAGACACACTTAAACACACATACACACACACACACACACACAGGGACACACAAACACACACACACACACACTTAAACACACACACTCACAGAGACAGATACACACACAGACACACACACACACACACACACACACACACACACACACACACACACACACACACACACGGACACACAAACACACACACTTAAACACACACACAGAGACACACACTTACACACACACATGGTTTCAGAAACACACTTCACACACATTAGAAGGGCTGTCATTCCATCCCCAGTTCTCTGTGTCTCGCTGTGACACAGACAAACACACACGTCAGCTGAGGAAGGGAAGTGTGGAGAATCAGGCCATTAAGTAAAACAATGATTAGTGCTGATCAAAGAGGCTCCACAACGTCAGGCTTTGTTTAGGCTCCTTTGATGTTGTCAAACTCTTTCTGCTGCAACCATGAGGCCTGGCAAGGAGAATGATCCATGATATCACTGTCCTGACAACACACACTCACACACATAGACTCTCTAACACACACACACAGACAGTCACACACATACACACACTGACACACATAGACTCTCTAACACACACACACACAGACAGTCACACACATACACACACTGACACACATAGACTCTCTAACACACACACACAGACAGTCACACACACACACACACACACTATCATGTACTTTCACACATAATTACATTTTCATGTACACACCATCGTGACGCCTACCCACCCCGATTTACGCTGTCAATGCACCCACACTTTTGAATGCTAGTCATCCAGATTTAACTAAAACACAGGATGGATATGAGAGATGGGGGGGCGAGAGAAAAAGTGTGCGAGATATATATATATATATACATATATACTGCTCAAAAAATAAAGGGAACACTAAAATAACACATCCTAGATCTGAATGAAGTAATCTTATTAAATACTTTTTTTTACATAGTTGAATGTGCTGACAACAAAATCACACAAAAATAATCAATGGAAATCCAATTTATCAACCCATGGAGGTCTGGATTTGGAGTCACACTCAAAATTAAAGTGGAAAACCACACTACAGGCTGATCCAACTTTGATGTAATGTCCTTAAAACAAGTCAAAATGAGGCTCAGTAGTGTGTGTGGCCTCCACGTGCCTGTATGACCTCCCTACAACGCCTGGGCATGCTCCTGATGAGGTGGTGGATGGTCTCCTGAGGGATCTCCTCCCAGACCTGGACTAAAGCATCCGCCAACTCCTGGACAGTCTGTGGTGCAACGTGACGTTGGTGGATGGAGCGAGACATGATGTCCCAGATGTGCTCAATTGGATTCAGGTCTGGGGAACGGGCGGGCCAGTCCATAGCATCAATGCCTTCCTCTTGCAGGAACTGCTGACACACTCCAGCCACATGAGGTCTAGCATTGTCTTGCATTAGGAGGAACCCAGGGCCAACCGCACCAGCATATGGTCTCACAAGGGGTCTGAGGATCTCATCTCGGTACCTAATGGCAGTCAGGCTACCTCTGGCGAGCACATGGAGAGCTGTGCGGCCCCCCAAAGAAATGCCACCCCACACCATGACTGACCCACCGCCAAACCGGTCATGCTGGAGGATGTTGCAGGCAGCAGAACGTTCTCCACGGCGTCTCCAGACTCTGTCACATCTGTCACATGTGCTCAGTGTGAACCTGCTTTCATCTGTGAAGAGCACAGGGCGCCAGTGGCGAATTTGCCAATCTTGGTGTTCTCTGGCAAATGCCAAACGTCCTGCACGGTGTTGGGCTGTAAGAACAAACCCCACCTGTGGACGTCGCACATTTGTGGCCTGCTGGAGGTCATTTTGCAGGGCTCTGGCAGTGCTCCTCCTGCTCCTCCTTGCACAAAGGCGGAGGTAGCGGTCCTGCGGCTGGGTTGTTTCCCTCCTACGGCCTCCTCCACGTCTCCTGATGTACTGGCCTGTCTCCTGGTAGCGCCTCCATGCTCTGGACACTACGCTGACAGACACAGCAAACCTTCTTGCCACAGCTCGCATTGATGTGGCAACCTGGATGAGCTGCACTACCTGAGCCACTTGTGTGGGTTGTAGACTCCGTCTCATGCTACCACTAGAGTGAAAGCACCGCCAGCATTCAAAAGTGACCAAAACATCAGCCAGGAAGCATAAGAACTGAGAAGTGGTCTGTGGTCACCACCTGCCGAACCACTCCTTTATTGGGGGTGTCTTGCTAATTGCCTATAATTTCCACCTGTTGTCTATTCCATTTGCACAACAGCATGTGAAATTTATTGTCAATCAGTGTTGCTTCCAAAGTGGACAGTTTGATTTCACAGAAGTGTGATTGACTTGGAGTTACATTGTGTTGTTTAAGTGTTAAGTGTTCCTTTTATTTTTTGGAGCAGTGTATATATATAAAAGAGAGACAGAGAGAGTGAGGGAATGAGAGAGAAAGAGGGAGTGAGAGTGAGAAAGAGAGACAGAGAGAGAGAAAGAGGGACAGAGAGAGAGAATGAGGGAGGGAGTGAGAGGGAAAGAGGGACAGAGAGAGAGGGGGGGGGACTGAAAGAGAAATAGAGAGAGAGAGAGAAAGAGGAACAGAGAGAGAGAAGGAGCGACAGAGAGAGAGAAAGAGGGAGTGAGAATGAGAGACAGAGAGAGAGGGGGACTGAAAGAGAAATAGAGAGAGAGAAAGACAGAGAGAGAGAAGGAGCGACAGAAGAACTGATAGAGAAATAGACAGTGTGTGTGTGTGTGTGTGTGTGTGTGTGTGTGTGTGTGTGTGTGTGTGTGTGTGTGTGTGTGTGTGTGTGTGTGTGTGTGTGTGTGTGTGTGTGTGTGTGTGTGTGTGTGTGTGTGTACTAGTGTGAGAACCATGGTGTGTCCTATAGCTGGACTAGTATCCCTCCATCTTGTGTGTGTTGATGCAGTAGGGGTCTCCTATCATGTCTCTGTCATCAAATAAAACATCATTGATATAAAAAAGATTAATTCAAAAGAAAAAAACAGTGATGATTGACAGTTGCCGCCGGCGACTCTTCGACACCCAGCCATCAATAGACTATGTTGTGTGTGTGTGTTGCCCAGACTGATCTCTAGAAATAGACAGCGATTTGGGACGTTTGAAAAGGTCCCTAGAACGTCCACATATTCCTTCTTCTGCGCTCACCCAAAACACATTTAACAATTACCCAGCACTGGGAGTCAACTCCTGATGTTCGGAGCCAGAGCACCATGGCAAGAACACTCCGCTATGTCACTTCACACTGCTCTAGCAAGCCACGAGAATAAGGACAATACTGATGATACCTGATGGTAATATCACATTGTTTTTAATGATTTACTTTTAATCCTTCCCCAAACCATAGCCTTAACCTTACCCACTCTGAATGAAACCTAACCCTTTGAGTTGTTTCTGTTTTAACCCTGTAACCAAGGGGAATTATCCCTGTAACCACGGGGAAGTAATGCATCAAAAATAGGCATTCATCCATAATATATCGAGTTTCGAAGGGAAACTATGATATCTTGTTGCAGTTGCCTTCGTAATGCTCAGCACCAACCTAGATTAGCTCCTAACGCCCTAATCCTACTTTTGAGAAAGAAAATGGAGGAGGGGGGAGAAGGGGAGAGGAGGAGGGAGATGGGCAGGAGGGAGATGGGGAGAGGGGGAGGGAGGCAGGAGGAAGATGGGCAGGAGGGCAATGGGGAGAAGGGGAGAGGGGTAGGAAAGCAGGAGGGGATTGGGGAGAAAGAAGGGGAGATGGAGAGGAAGGCAGCAGAGGATTGGGGAGAAGGGGAGAGGGAGAGGAAGGCAGGAGGGAGATGGGGAGAAGGGGAGAGGGAGAGGAAGGCAGCAGAGGATTGGGGAGAAGGGGAGAGGGAGAGGAAGGCAGGAGGGAGATGGGGAGAAGGGGAGAGGGAGAGGAAGGCAGGAGGGAGATGGGGTGAAGGGGAGAGGGAGAGGAAGGCAGCAGAGGATTGGGGAGAAGGGGAGAGGGAGAGGAAGGCAGGAGGGAGATGGGGAGAAGGGGAGAGGGAGAGGAAGGCAGCAGAGGATTGGGGAGAAGGGGAGAGGGAGAGGAAGGCAGGAGGGAGATGGGGAGAAGGTGAGAGGGAGAGGAAGGCAGGAGGGAGATGGGGTGAAGGGGAGAGGGAGAGGAAGGCAGCAGAGGATTGGGGAGAAGGGGAGAGGGAGAGGAAGGCAGGAGGGAGATGGGGAGAAGGGGAGAGGGAGAGGAAGGCAGGAGGGAGATGGGGTGAAGGGGAGAGGGAGAGGAAGGCAGCAGAGGATTGGGGAGAAGGGGAGAGGGAGAGGAAGGCAGGAGGGAGATGGGGAGAAGGGGAGAGGGAGAGGAAGGCAGGAGGGAAATGGGGTGAAGGGGAGAGGGAGAGGAAGGCAGCAGAGGATTGGGGAGAAGGGGAGAGGGAGAGGAAGGCAGGAGGGAGATGGGGAGAAGGGGAGAGGGAGAGGAAGGCAGGAGGGAGATGGGGTGAAGGGCAGGGTGAAAAAGACACAGGGAGGAGAGGGAGCTGGCCATTTCAAGGATAAAGAGAGAGAAGGAGGTGTTAACATACTTTCAGACAAACTGCACCTCAAATTAAAGTATTCCCTTTATTCTTTACTTCCTTTCTCTTTTATGCTGCCTAGTGACGGGAACAGGGGAGGGCAGGGGAAAGGAGGAGGAGTGGGATGAGAGGAGGAGGAGGAGGAGGAGTGGGAAGAGAGGAGGAGGAGTGGGATGAGAGGAGGAGGAGTGGGATGAGAGGAGGAGGAGGAGGAGTGGGATGAGAGGAGGAGGAGGAGTGGGATGAGAGGAGGAGGAGGAGTGGGATGAGAGGAGGAGGAGGAGGAGGAGGAGGAGGAGTGGGATGAGAGGAGGAGGAGTGGGATGAGAGGAGGAGGAGGAGTGGGATGAGAGGAGGAGGGGGAGTGGGATGAGAGGAGGAGGAGGAGTGGGAAGAGAGGAGGAGGAGGAGTGGGATGAGTAGTTTTATTTCTGGCCTTAAATCCAATGTTATAAATCAGTCAGGAGCAGAGAGAGAAAGGTGGAAAGAATTAGCATGGCGGTAGTTTGTTCCTGCCTCTGTCTTCTTGTCTGTCTGTCTGTCTGTCTGTCTGTCTGTCTGTCTGTCTGTCTGTCTGTCTGTCTGTCTGTCTGTCTGTCTGTCTGTCTGTCTGTCTGTCTGTCTGTCTGTCTGTCTGTCTTCCTTTCTGCCTGTCTGTCTGTCTTCCTGTCTGCCTGTCTGTCATCCTGTCTTCCTGTCTACCTGCCTGCCTGCCTGCCTGCCTGCCTGCCTGCCTGCCTGCCTGCCTGCCTGCCTGCCTGCCTGCCTGCCTGCCTGTCTGTCTTCCTGTCTGTCTGTCTGTCATCCTGTCTGTCTGTCTGTCTGTCTGTCTGTCTGTCTGTCTGTCTGTCTGTCTGTCTGTCTGTCTGTCTGTCTGTCTGTCTGTCTGTCTGTCTGTCTGTCTGTCTGTCTGTTTGTGTGTCAGTGTGTGTTTGTGTATTGTTTGTATGTGTAGAGGGGTACGTTACCCCCATGTCAGCATACATGACTCCACACAGATCATACCATCATAGACCAGGTCTCCTCACCTCGTCACCACGGTCTCCTCACCTGGTCACCATGGTCTCCTCACCTCGTCACCACGGTCTCCTCACCTGGTCACCACGGTCTCCTCACCCTGTCACCACGGTCTCCTCACCTGGTCACCACGGTCTCCTCACCCTGTCACCACGGTCTCCTCACCCTGTCACCACGGTCTCCTCACCATGTCACCACTCCTCACCTCGTCACCACGGTCTCCTCACCTCATCACCACGGTCTCCTCACCCTATCACCACTCCTCACCCCGTCACCACGGTCTCCTCACCCTATCACCACTCCTCACCCCGTCACCACGGTCTCCTCACCTCGTCACCACGGTCTCCTCACCCTGTCACCACTCCTCACCTCGTCACCACGGTCTCCTCACCCCATCACCACTCCTCACCTGGTCACCACGGTCTCCTCACCCTGTCACCACGGTCTCCTCAACCCGTCACCACTCCTCACCTCGTCTCCACGGTCTCCTCACCTCGACACCACGGTCTCCTCAACCCGTCACCACTCCTCACCCCGTCACCACGGTCTCCTCACCCCGTCACCACGGTCTCCTCACCTCGTCACCACGGTCTCCTCACCCTGTCACCACTCCTCACCTCGTCACCACAGTCTCCTCACCCCGTCACTACTCCTCACCCCGTCACCACGGTCTCCTCACCTCGTCACCACAGTCTCCTCACCCTGTCACCACTCCTCACCCCGTCACCACAGTCTCCTCAGCCCGTCACCACGGTCTCCTCACCCCGTCACCACTCCTCACCCCGTCACCACAGTCTCCTCAGCCCGTCATCACGGTCTCCTCACCCTGTCACCACTCCTCACCCCGTCACCACAGTCTCCTCAGCCCGTCACCACGGTCTCCTCACCCCGTCACCACTCCTCACCTCGTCACCACAGTCTGGGATGGAGGGAGAGACAGGGGAAGGAGGGAGGGAGGAAAAGGATGTGTTGACGCTGTGTCAGTGTACACACACATGACTACACATGACTACACATGACTACACACACACACAAACACACACACACACACGCACAAACACACACACACTCACACACACACAGACAGACAGACACACAAGGGAATGGGGAAAGAATATTGAAAATTGACAGTAAAATAATGTAGTAAAAATAAACAACAGTGTATATATATATATTTAGAAAGAGAGAGAGAGAGAGAGAGATAATATGTTCAAGTACATAAACATTATTATGCTGCACTAAGCTGTCTATAGAGACCTGTTGTGAATAGAAAACATCAAGGACTGTTAGGAGAGGAGAATAGATGCAATCAGCTTCCCATTCATTTAGAATCAACTCGT
>NC_138294.1:10714106-10744106 GCF_965601325.2 Salmo salar
CCTGCCTTCAATTGAGAGTCCCCTCCCTAATTAACTAAACATAGAACCAGACTACCTAGACTAAACATAGAATACCTGAATCTCAAACAGTGCCCAAAAAACCCCGGAATACTTAAATCAAATGCCCTTACTACAAAAACACCACCCCGAACCACATAAACCAAATACCCTCTGCCACGTCCTGACCAAACTCCAATGACAATTAACCCTTATACTGGCCAGGACGTGACAGTACCCCCCCCTAAAGGTGCTAACCCCGGAAGCACCTCAAGAAAAACAAAAAAAACCCAAACAACAAAAAATCCCCCCTAAACTAAAGGGAGGGAAGGGAGGGTGGCTGCCGTCAACGACGGCACTGTGCTACACCCCCCCTCCCCAACCCACCTATATCTGGAGGTGGCTCCGGTTCTGGCAGTTTCGGGCAGACGGGCCACCCCGGCAGCTCCGGGCAGACGGGCCACTCGGACTGGGCCGGAGGACAGTCGGGCCACTCTGGCAGACCCGGAGGGCAGTCGGGCCACTCTGGCAGACCCGGAGGGCAGTCGGGCCACTCTGGCAGACCCAGAGGGCAGTCGGGCCACTCTGGCAGACCCGGAGGGCAGTCGGGCCACTCTGGCAGACCCGGAGGGCAGTCTGGCCACTCTGGCAGACCCGGAGGGCATTCTGGCCACTCTGGCATCTCCGGGCAGTCTGGCCACTCTGGCATATCCGGGCAGTCTGGCCACTCTGGCATCTCCGGCAGTCTGGCCACTCTGGCATCTCCGGGCAGTCTGGCCACTCTGGCATCTCCGGGCAGTCTGGCCACTCTGGCATCTCCGGGCAGTCTGACTAGTGGGTGGCTCTGGCAGCTCCTGACTGACGGGCAGCTCTGGCGACTCCTGACTGACGGGCAGCTCTGGCGACTCCTGACTGACGGGCAGCTCTGGCGACTCTTGACTGACGGGCAGCTCTGGCGACTCTTGACTGACGGGCAGCTCTGTCGACTCTTGACTGACGGGCAGCTCTGGCGACTCTTGACTGACGAGCAGCTCTGGCGACTCTTGACTGACGAGCAGCTCTGGCGACTCCTGACTGACGGGCAGCTCTGGCGACTCCTGACTGACGGGCAGCTCTGGCGACTCCTGACTGACGGGCAGCTCCTGACTGACGGGCAGCTCTGGCGACTCCTGACTGACGGGCAGCTCTGGCAACTCCTGACTGACGGGCAGCTCTGGCGACTCCTGACTGACGGGCAGCACTGGCGACTCCTGACTGACGGGCAGCACTGGCGACTCTTGACTGACGGGCAGCACTGGCGACTCTTGACTGACGGGCAGCACTGGTGACTCTTGACTGACGGGCAGCTCTGGCGACTCTTGACTGGTGGGGCTGAACTGACGCACTAGAAGCCTTGTGCGTGGGGCTGGTACTGGACATGCCAGCCCGGAGGTACTCACTTCCGAGAAAGCACGAGAGGCAGGAACCGGAAAGACTGGGCCATGGAGGCGCGCAGGTGGCCGTGATCGCACCGCCTGCACAGCCCGTCCTGGCTGGATGAGACTAGTAGCCCTGCACGAGTGGGGTGCTGGTGCAGGGCGGACTGGGCTGTGCGTGCGTATAGGCGAGATATTGCGCACCTCAGCGATACACGGCGCTCTCCACCTCCTACGCTCCTCCATGTACTCACGGGTAGCTGGCTTATGGTTCTTCCTAGACCTAGCCAAACTACCCGTGTGCCCCCCCCAAAAAAAAAATATTGGGGGTGCCTCTCCGGCTTCCTCGCCATGGCTTCAAACTGCCGCCTCTCAGCCTTCGCTTCCTCGATCTCTTCCCGTGGGTGACGGTATTCCCCAGCCTGATGCCAAGGTCCAGCCCCATCCAAAATCTCCTCCCAAGTCCATCTTTCCCCATAGTCCATATACTGAGCGTGCCGCTCCTCTCTCCGCTGCTTGGTCTTGGTTAGGTGGGGGATTCTGTCACAAAATGAGCCGTGTTGAATAGACCAAACTGCAGCGGGAATATGGATACTCATATTTTAATTTTAAAAAAAGGAGTAAAGCATCCACTGGAAAAAAACTATACACACGACAGGAACAGTCTTACAGGCATACAAAACGCAGTGCAAGAACAATCCCCCACAAATGACAAACACAAACACACCCTAATATATGGGACTCTCAATCAAAGGCAAATAGACCACACCTGCCTTCAATTGAGAGTCCCCTCCCTAATTAACTAAACATAGAACCAGACTACCTAGACTAAACATAGAATACCTGAATCTCAAACAGTGCCCAAAAAACCCCGGAATACTTAAATCAAATGCCCTTACTACAAAAACACCACCCCGAACCACATAAACCAAATACCCTCTGCCACGTCCTGACCAAACTCCAATGACAATTAACCCTTATACTGGCCAGGACGTGACAGTACCCCCCCCTAAAGGTGCTAACCCCGGAAGCACCTCAAGAAAAACAAAAAAAAAACAAACAACAAAAAATCCCCCCTAAACTAAAGGGAGGGAAGGGAGGGTGGCTGCCGTCAACGACGGCACTGTGCTACACCCCCCCTCCCCAACCCACCTATATCTGGAGGTGGCTCCGGTTCTGGCAGTTTTGGGCAGACGGGCCACCCCGGCAGCTCCGGGCAGACGGGCCACTCGGACTGGGCCGGAGGACAGTCGGGCCACTCTGGCAGACCCGGAGGGCAGTCGGGCCACTCTGGCAGACCCGGAGGGCAGTCGGGCCACTCTGGCAGACCCGGAGGGCAGTCGGGCCACTCTGGCAGACCCGGAGGGCAGTCGGGCCACTCTGGCAGACCCGGAGGGCAGTCGGGCCACTCTGGCAGACCCGGAGGGCAGTCGGGCCACTCTGGCAGACCCGGAGGGCAGTCTGGCCACTCTGGCAGACCCGGAGGGCATTCTGGCCACTCTGGCATCTCCGGGCAGTCTGGCCACTCTGGCATATCCGGGCAGTCTGGCCACTCTGGCATCTCTGGCAGTCTGGCCACTCTGGCATCTCCGGGCAGTCTGGCCACTCTGGCATCTCCGGGCAGTCTGGCCACTCTGGCATCTCCGGGCAGTCTGACTAGTGGGTGGCTCTGGCAGCTCCTGACTGACGGGCAGCTCTGGCGACTCCTGACTGACGGGCAGCTCTGGCGACTCCTGACTGACGGGCAGCTCTGGCGACTCTTGACTGACGGGCAGCTCTGGCGACTCTTGACTGACGGGCAGCTCTGTCGACTCTTGACTGACGGGCAGCTCTGGCGACTCTTGACTGACGAGCAGCTCTGGCGACTCTTGACTGACGAGCAGCTCTGGCGACTCCTGACTGACGGGCAGCTCTGGCGACTCCTGACTGACGGGCAGCTCTGGCGACTCCTGACTGACGGGCAGCTCCTGACTGACGGGCAGCTCTGGCGACTCCTGACTGACGGGCAGCTCTGGCAACTCCTGACTGACGGGCAGCTCTGGCGACTCCTGACTGACGGGCAGCACTGGCGACTCCTGACTGACGGGCAGCACTGGCGACTCTTGACTGACGGGCAGCACTGGCGACTCTTGACTGACGGGCAGCACTGGTGACTCTTGACTGACGGGCAGCTCTGGCGACTCTTGACTGGTGGGGCTGAACTGACGCACTAGAAGCCTTGTGCGTGGGGCTGGTACTGGACGTGCCAGCCCGGAGGTACTCACTTCCGAGAAAGCACGAGAGGCAGGAACCGGAAAGACTGGGCCATGGAGGCGCGCAGGTGGCCGTGATCGCACCGCCTGCACAGCCCGTCCTGGCTGGATGAGACTAGTAGCCCTGCACGAGTGGGGTGCTGGTGCAGGGCGGACTGGGCTGTGCGTGCGTATAGGCGAGATATTGCGCACCTCAGCGATACACGGCGCTCTCCACCTCCTACGCTCCTCCATGTACTCACGGGTAGCTGGCTTATGGTTCTTCCTAGACCTAGCCAAACTACCCGTGTGCCCCCCCCAAAAAAAAAATATTGGGGGTGCCTCTCCGGCTTCCTCGCCATGGCTTCAAACTGCCGCCTCTCAGCCTTCGCTTCCTCGATCTCTTCCCGTGGGTGACGGTATTCCCCAGCCTGATGCCAAGGTCCAGCCCCATCCAAAATCTCCTCCCAAGTCCATCTTTCCCCATAGTCCATATACTGAGCGTGCCGCTCCTCTCTCCGCTGCTTGGTATTGGTTAGGTGGGGGATTCTGTCACAAAATGAGCCGTGTTGAATAGACCAAACTGCAGCGGGAATATGGATACTCATATTTTAATTTAAAAAAAAGGAGTAAAGCATCCACTGGAAAAAAACTATACACACGACAGGAACAGTCTTACAGGCATACAAAACGCAGTGCAAGAACAATCCCCCACAAATGACAAACACAAACACACCCTAATATATGGGACTCTCAATCAAAGGCAAATAGACCACACCTGCCTTCAATTGAGAGTCCCCTCCCTAATTAACTAAACATAGAACCAGACTACCTAGACTAAACATAGAATACCTGAATCTCAAACAGTGCCCAAAAAACCCCGGAATACTTAAATCAAATGCCCTTACTACAAAAACACCACCCCGAACCACATAAACCAAATACCCTCTGCCACGTCCTGACCAAACTCCAATGACAATTAACCCTTATACTGGCCAGGACGTGACAGTACCCCCCCCTAAAGGTGCTAACCCCGGAAGCACCTCAAGAAAAACAAAAAAAAACCAAACAACAAAAAATCCCCCCTAAACTAAAGGGAGGGAAGGGAGGGTGGCTGCCGTCAACGACGGCACTGTGCTACACCCCCCCTCCCCAACCCACCTATATCTGGAGGTGGCTCCGGTTCTGGCAGTTTCGGGCAGACGGGCCACCCCGGCAGCTCCGGGCAGACGGGCCACTCGGACTGGGCCGGAGGACAGTCGGGCCACTCTGGCAGACCCGGAGGGCAGTCGGGCCACTCTGGCAGACCCGGAGGGCAGTCGCGCCACTCTGGCAGACCCGGAGGGCAGTCGGGCCACTCTGGCAGACCCGGAGGGCAGTCGGGCCACTCTGGCAGACCCGGAGGGCAGTCGGGCCACTCTGGCAGACCCGGAGGGCAGTCGGGCCACTCTGGCAGACCCGGAGGGCAGTCTGGCCACTCTGGCAGACCCGGAGGGCATTCTGGCCACTCTGGCATCTCCGGGCAGTCTGGCCACTCTGGCATATCCGGGCAGTCTGGCCACTCTGGCATCTCTGGCAGTCTGGCCACTCTGGCATCTCCGGGCAGTCTGGCCACTCTGGCATCTCCGGGCAGTCTGGCCACTCTGGCATCTCCGGGCAGTCTGACTAGTGGGTGGCTCTGGCAGCTCCTGACTGACGGGCAGCTCTGGCGACTCCTGACTGACGGGCAGCTCTGGCGACTCCTGACTGACGGGCAGCTCTGGCGACTCTTGACTGACGGGCAGCTCTGGCGACTCTTGACTGACGGGCAGCTCTGTCGACTCTTGACTGACGGGCAGCTCTGGCGACTCTTGACTGACGAGCAGCTCTGGCGACTCTTGACTGACGAGCAGCTCTGGCGACTCCTGACTGACGGGCAGCTCTGGCGACTCCTGACTGACGGGCAGCTCTGGCGACTCCTGACTGACGGGCAGCTCCTGACTGATGGGCAGCTCTGGCGACTCCTGACTGACGGGCAGCTCTGGCAACTCCTGACTGACGGGCAGCTCTGGCGACTCCTGACTGACGGGCAGCACTGGCGACTCCTGACTGACGGGCAGCACTGGCGACTCTTGACTGACGGGCAGCACTGGCGACTCTTGACTGACGGGCAGCACTGGTGACTCTTGACTGACGGGCAGCTCTGGCGACTCTTGACTGGTGGGGCTGAACTGACGCACTAGAAGCCTTGTGCGTGGGGCTGGTACTGGACGTGCCAGCCCGGAGGTACTCACTTCCGAGAAAGCACGAGAGGCAGGAACCGGAAAGACTGGGCCATGGAGGCGCGCAGGTGGCCGTGATCGCACCGCCTGCACAGCCCGTCCTGGCTGGATGAGACTAGTAGCCCTGCACGAGTGGGGTGCTGGTGCAGGGCGGACTGGGCTGTGCGTGCGTATAGGCGAGATATTGCGCACCTCAGCGATACACGGCGCTCTCCACCTCCTACGCTCCTCCATGTACTCACGGGTAGCTGGCTTATGGTTCTTCCTAGACCTAGCCAAACTACCCGTGTGCCCCCCCCAAAAAAAAAATATTGGGGGTGCCTCTCCGGCTTCCTCGCCATGGCTTCAAACTGCCGCCTCTCAGCCTTCGCTTCCTCGATCTCTTCCCGTGGGTGACGGTATTCCCCAGCCTGATGCCAAGGTCCAGCCCCATCCAAAATCTCCTCCCAAGTCCATCTTTCCCCATAGTCCATATACTGAGCGTGCCGCTCCTCTCTCCGCTGCTTGGTCTTGGTTAGGTGGGGGATTCTGTCACAAAATGAGCCGTGTTGAATAGACCAAACTGCAGCGGGAATATGGATACTCATATTTTAATTTAAAAAAAAGGAGTAAAGCATCCACTGGAAAAAAACTATACACACGACAGGAACAGTCTTACAGGCATACAAAACGCAGTGCAAGAACAATCCCCCACAAATGACAAACACAAACACACCCTAATATATGGGACTCTCAATCAAAGGCAAATAGACCACACCTGCCTTCAATTGAGAGTCCCCTCCCTAATTAACTAAACATAGAACCAGACTACCTAGACTAAACATAGAATACCTGAATCTCAAACAGTGCCCAAAAAACCCCGGAATACTTAAATCAAATGCCCTTACTACAAAAACACCACCCCGAACCACATAAACCAAATACCCTCTGCCACGTCCTGACCAAACTCCAATGACAATTAACCCTTATACTGGCCAGGACGTGACAGTACCCCCCCCTAAAGGTGCTAACCCCGGAAGCACCTCAAGAAAAACAAAAAAAAACCAAACAACAAAAAATCCCCCCTAAACTAAAGGGAGGGAAGGGAGGGTGGCTGCCGTCAACGACGGCACTGTGCTACACCCCCCCTCCCCAACCCACCTATATCTGGAGGTGGCTCCGGTTCTGGCAGTTTCGGGCAGACGGGCCACCCCGGCAGCTCCGGGCAGACGGGCCACTCGGACTGGGCCGGAGGACAGTCGGGCCACTCTGGCAGACCCGGAGGGCAGTCGGGCCACTCTGGCAGACCCGGAGGGCAGTCGCGCCACTCTGGCAGACCCGGAGGGCAGTCGGGCCACTCTGGCAGACCCGGAGGGCAGTCGGGCCACTCTGGCAGACCCGGAGGGCAGTCGGGCCACTCTGGCAGACCCGGAGGGCAGTCGGGCCACTCTGGCAGACCCGGAGGGCAGTCTGGCCACTCTGGCAGACCCGGAGGGCATTCTGGCCACTCTGGCATCTCCGGGCAGTCTGGCCACTCTGGCATATCCGGGCAGTCTGGCCACTCTGGCATCTCTGGCAGTCTGGCCACTCTGGCATCTCCGGGCAGTCTGGCCACTCTGGCATCTCCGGGCAGTCTGGCCACTCTGGCATCTCCGGGCAGTCTGACTAGTGGGTGGCTCTGGCAGCTCCTGACTGACGGGCAGCTCTGGCGACTCCTGACTGACGGGCAGCTCTGGCGACTCCTGACTGACGGGCAGCTCTGGCGACTCTTGACTGACGGGCAGCTCTGGCGACTCTTGACTGACGGGCAGCTCTGTCGACTCTTGACTGACGGGCAGCTCTGGCGACTCTTGACTGACGAGCAGCTCTGGCGACTCTTGACTGACGAGCAGCTCTGGCGACTCCTGACTGACGGGCAGCTCTGGCGACTCCTGACTGACGGGCAGCTCTGGCGACTCCTGACTGACGGGCAGCTCCTGACTGATGGGCAGCTCTGGCGACTCCTGACTGACGGGCAGCTCTGGCAACTCCTGACTGACGGGCAGCTCTGGCGACTCCTGACTGACGGGCAGCACTGGCGACTCCTGACTGACGGGCAGCACTGGCGACTCTTGACTGACGGGCAGCACTGGCGACTCTTGACTGACGGGCAGCACTGGTGACTCTTGACTGACGGGCAGCTCTGGCGACTCTTGACTGGTGGGGCTGAACTGACGCACTAGAAGCCTTGTGCGTGGGGCTGGTACTGGACGTGCCAGCCCGGAGGTACTCACTTCCGAGAAAGCACGAGAGGCAGGAACCGGAAAGACTGGGCCATGGAGGCGCGCAGGTGGCCGTGATCGCACCGCCTGCACAGCCCGTCGTGGCTGGATGAGACTAGTAGCCCTGCACGAGTGGGGTGCTGGTGCAGGGCGGACTGGGCTGTGCGTGCGTATAGGCGAGATATTGCGCACCTCAGCGATACACGGCGCTCTCCACCTCCTACGCTCCTCCATGTACTCACGGGTAGCTGGCTTATGGTTCTTCCTAGACCTAGCCAAACTACCCGTGTGCCCCCCCCAAAAAAAAAATATTGGGGGTGCCTCTCCGGCTTCCTCGCCATGGCTTCAAACTGCCGCCTCTCAGCCTTCGCTTCCTCGATCTCTTCCCGTGGGCGACGGTATTCCCCAGCCTGATGCCAAGGTCCAGCCCCATCCAAAATCTCCTCCCAAGTCCATCTTTCCCCATAGTCCATATACTGAGCGTGCCGCTCCTCTCTCCGCTGCTTGGTCTTGGTTAGGTGGGGGATTCTGTCACAAAATGAGCCGTGTTGAATAGACCAAACTGCAGCGGGAATATGGATACTCATATTTTAATTTAAAAAAAAGGAGTAAAGCATCCACTGGAAAAAAACTATACACACGACAGGAACAGTCTTACAGGCATACAAAACGCAGTGCAAGAACAATCCCCCACAAATGACAAACACAAACACACCCTAATATATGGGACTCTCAATCAAAGGCAAATAGACCACACCTGCCTTCAATTGAGAGTCCCCACCCTAATTAACTAAACATAGAACCAGACTACCTAGACTAAACATAGAATACCTGAATCTCAAACAGTGCCCAAAAAACCCCGGAATACTTAAATCAAATGCCCTTACTACAAAAACACCACCCCGAACCACATAAACCAAATACCCTCTGCCACATCCTGACCAAACTACAATGACATTTAACCCTTATACTGGCCAGGACGTGACATGTTTATTCCATGTGTAACTCTGTGTTGTTGTTTGTGTCGCACTGCTTTGCTTTATCTTGGCCAGGTCGTAGTTGTAAATGAGAACTTGTTCTCAACTAGCCTACCTGGTTAAATAAAGGTGAAATAAAAATAAAAAATAAAAATTCCATTGGGTTGTAACTTTCCATGCTAATTGCTACGTGGTTATAAATATAGTAGCTTATCATTCCAATGGGATCTAACGTATACTGGGTGAAATGTTTAATGTTAATCGCTGCGTGTTTATCTATTGGTTTATAATGACGTTGTTAGCGTTAGCTAGCTTTACGTAGTTTAAGCTAAAACACAGATGGTTAAAAGCCTCTTGTATCTTCCCTATGTGGAACTCTATAATAGATTTAGCTCCTGTATTTGCCTGGTTTGACTGAACAAACAAATGAAGATGTGTTTTCTGACAGTTTGTTGCCATGGTTTCCTAGTACGTCTTGGTATATGACGGTAAAGAAAACAACTTACAACTTTTAAGATTCTGTCTGTGTGTGTGTGTGTGTGTGTGTGAGAGAGAGAGAGAGAGAGAGAGAGAGAGAGAGAGAGAGAGAGAGAGAGAGAGAGAGAGAGAGAGAGAGAGAGAGAGAGAGAGCATACCACCGTGGTATTGTTTTGAATGTGACTGTAGTACAAGAAAGAGAAGAAGACCTTGACTCAAGGGCAACACCGTTTAACATGCACAACCCTTTCCCACAGCGTTAACAAGTAAGAAAAAAAGTAAGAAGGTGAAAGAGAAAGAAAGACAAAGAAAGAGAGAAAGAAAGAAAGACAGTGAAAGAGAAGGACAAACAGAGAACGGAAACAGGAAAGAATAAAATTGTTTCCTACCACCGGTTTTGAACCAGAGTCTCCACACTGCGACACTGTTAGCCCTCTGAGCCAAAGCTTAGTCATATATAATGTTTGAGTTGTGGTTTATAATGAAATAATGTGTATTACGTGCTTGTTGGTTTTGAAAGCAGCTTGTGTGCATTCTACAGACTGTGTGATGGTGTTGAAGGCAGCTTGTCTGCATTCTACAGACTGTGTGACGGTGTTGAAGGCAGCTTGTCTGCATTCTACAGACTGTGTGATGGTGTTGAAGGCAGCTTGTCTTCGTTCTACAGACTGTGTGATGGTGTTGAAGGCAGCTTGTCTGCATTCTACAGACTGTGTGATGGTGTTGAAGGCAGCTTGTCTGCATTCTACAGACTGTGTGATGGTGTTGAAAGCAGCTTGTCTGCATTCTACAGACTGTGTGATGGTGTTGAAGGTAGCTTGTCTGCATTCTACAGACTGTGTGATGGTGTTGAAGGCAGCTTGTCTGCGTTCTACAGACTGTGTGATGGTGTTGAAGGCAGCTTGTCTGCATTCTACAGAATGTGTGATGGTGTTGAAGGCAGCTTGTCTGCATTCTACAGACTGTGTGATTGTGTTGAAGGCAGCTTGTCTGCATTCTACAGACTGTGTGATGGTGTTGAAGGCAGCTTGTCTGCATGATAAAGACTGTGTGATGGTGTTGAAGGCAGCTTGTCTGCATTCTACAGACTGTGTGATGGTGTTGAAGGCAGCTTGTCTGCATTCTACAGACTGTGTGATGGTGTTGAAGGCAGCTTGACTGCATTCTACAGACTGTGTGATGGTGTTGAAGGCAGCTTGTCTGCATGATAATGACTGTGATGGTGTTGAAGGTAGCTTGTCTGCGTTCTACAGACTGTGTGATGGTGTTGAAGGTAGCTTGTCTGCATTCTACAGACTGTGTGATGGTGTTGAAGGCAGCTTGTCTGCATTCTACAGACTGTGTGATGGTGTTGAAGGCAGCTTGTCTGCATTCTACAGACTGTGTGATGGTGTTGAAGGTAGCTTGTCTGCATTCTACAGACTGTGTGATGGTGTTGAAGGCAGCTTGTCTGCATTCTACAGACTGTGTGATGGTCTTGAAGGCAGCTTGTCTGCATGATAATGACTGTGATGGTGTTGAAGGTAGCTTGTCTGCGTTCTACAGACTGTGTGCTGGTGTTGAAGGTAGCTTGTCTGCATTCTACAGACTGTGTGATGGTGTTAAAGGCAGCTTGTCTGCATTCTACAGACTGTGTGATGGTGTTGAAGGCAGCTTGTCTGCATTCTACAGACTGTGTGATGGTGTTGAAGGTAGCTTGTCTGCATTCTACAGACTGTGTGATGGTGTTGAAGGCAGCTTGTCTGCATTCTACAGACTGTGTGATGGTGTTGAAGGCAGCTTGTCTGCATTCTACAGACTGTGTGATGGTGTTGAAGTCAGCTTGTCTGCATGATAATGACTGTGTGATGGTGTTGAAAGTAGCTTGTCTGCGTTCTACAGACTGTGCGATGGTGTTGAAGGCTGCTTGTCTGCATTCTACAGACTGTGTGATGGTGTTGAAGGCAGCTTGTCTGCATTCTACAGACTGTGTGATGGTGTTGAAGGCAGCTTGTCTGCATGATAATGACTGTGTGATGGTGTTGAAGGCAGCTTGTCTGCATGATAATGACTGTGTGATGGTGTTGAAGGCAGCTTGTCTGCATTCTACAGACTGTGTGATGGTGTTGAAGGTAGCTTGTCTGCATTCTACAGACTGTGTGATGGTGTTGAAGGCAGCTTGTCTGCATTCTTCAGACTGTGTGTAGGTGTTGAAGGCAGCTTGTCTGCATTCTACAGACTGTGTGATGGTGTTGAAGGCAGCTTGTCTGCATGATAATGACTGTGTGATGGTGTTGAAGGTAGCTTGTCTGCGTTCTACAGACTGTGTGATGGTGTTGAAGGCAGCTTGTCTGCATTCTACAGACTGTGTGATGGTGTTGAAGGCAGCTTGTCTGCATTCTACAGACTGTGTGATGGTGTTGAAGGCAGCTTGTCTGCATGATAATGACTGTGTGATGGTGTTGAAGGCAGCTTGTCTGCATGATAATGACTGTGTGATGGTGTTGAAGGCAGCTTGTCTGCATGATAATGACTGTGTGATGGTGTTGAAGGTAGCTTGTCTGCATTCTACAGACTGTGTGATGGTGTTGAAGGTAGCTTGTCTGCATTCTACAGACTGTGTGATGGTGTTGAAGGCAGCTTGTCTGCATTCTACAGACTGTGTGATGGTGTTGAAAGTAGCTTGTCTGCATTCTACAGACTGTGTGATGGTGTTGAAGGCAGCTTGTCTGCATTCTACAGACTGTGTGATGGTGTTGAAGGCAGCTTGTCTGCATTCTACAGACTGTGTGATGGTGTTGAAGTCAGCTTGTCTGCATGATAATGACTGTGTGATGGTGTTGAAAGTAGCTTGTCTGCGTGATAATGACTGTGTGATGGTGTTGAAGGCAGCTTGTCTGCATTCTACAGACTGTGTGATGGTGTTGAAGGTAGCTTGTCTGCATTCTACAGACTGTGTGATGGTGTTGAAGGCAGCTTGTCTGCATTCTACAGACTGTGTGATGGTGTTGAAGGCAGCTTGTCTGCATTCTACAGACTGTGTGATGGTGTTGAAGGCAGCTTGTCTGCATGATAATGACTGTGTGATGGTGTTGAAGGCAGCTTGTCTGCATGATAATGACTGTGTGATGGTGTTGAAGGCAGCTTGTCTGCATGATAATGACTGTGTGATGGTGTTGAAGGTAGCTTGTCTGCATTCTACAGACTGTGTGATGGTGTTGAAGGCAGCTTGTCTGCATTCTACAGACTGTGTGATGGTGTTGAAGGCAGCTTGTCTGCATTCTACAGACTGTGTGATGGTGTTGAAGGCAGCTTGTCTGCATGATAATGACTGTGTGATGGTGTTGAAGGCAGCTTGTCTGCATGATAATGACTGTGTGATGGTGTTGAAGGCAGCTTGTCTGCATTCTACAGACTGTGTGATGGTGTTGAAGGTAGCTTGTCTGCATTCTACAGACTGTGTGATGGTGTTGAAGGCAGCTTGTCTGCATTCTACAGACTGTGTGATGGTGTTGAAGGCAGCTTGTCTGCATTCTACAGACTGTGTGATGGTGTTGAAGGCAGCTTGTCTGCATGATAATGACTGTGTGATGGTGTTGAAGGTAGCTTGTCTGCGTTCTACAGACTGTGTGATGGTGTTGAAGGCAGCTTGTCTGCATTCTACAGACTGTGTGATGGTGTTGAAGGCAGCTTGTCTGCATGATAATGACTGTGTGATGGTGTTGAAGGCAGCTTGTCTGCATTCTACAGACTGTGTGATGGTGTTGAAGGCAGCTTGTCTGCATTCTACAGACTGTGTGATGGTGTTGAAGGCAGCTTGTCTGCATTCTACAGACTGTGTGATGGTGTTGAAGGCAGCTTGTCTGCATGATAATGACTGTGTGATGGTGTTGAAGGCAGCTTGTCTGCATGATAATGACTGTGTGATGGTGTTGAAGGCAGCTTGTCTGCATGATAATGACTGTGTGATGGTGTTGAAGGCAGCTTGTCTGCATGATAATGACTGTGTGATGGTGTTGAAGGTAGCTTGTCTGCATTCTACAGACTGTGTGATGGTGTTGAAGGCAGCTTGTCTGCATTCTACAGACTGTGTGATGTGTTGAAGGCAGCTTGTCTGCATGATAATGACTGTGTGATGGTGTTGAAGGTAGCTTGTCTGCGTTCTACAGACTGTGTGATGGTGTTGAAGGCAGCTTGTCTGCATTCTACAGACTGTGTGATGGTGTTGAAGGCAGCTTGTCTGCATGATAATGACTGTGTGATGGTGTTGAAGGCAGCTTGTCTGCATGATAATGACTGTGTGATGGTGTTGAAGGCAGCTTGTCTGCATTCTACAGACTGTGTGATGGTGTTGAAGGTAGCTTGTCTGCATTCTACAGACTGTGTGATGGTGTTGAAGGCAGCTTGTCTGCATTCTACAGACTGTGTGATGGTGTTGAAGGCAGCTTGTCTGCATTCTACAGACTGTGTGATGGTGTTGAAGGCAGCTTGTCTGCATGATAATGACTGTGTGATGGTGTTGAAGGTAGCTTGTCTGCGTTCTACAGACTGTGTGATGGTGTTGAAGGCAGCTTGTCTGCATTCTACAGACTGTGTGATGGTGTTGAAGGCAGCTTGTCTGCATTCTACAGACTGTGTGATGGTGTTGAAGGCAGCTTGTCTGCATGATAATGACTGTGTGATGGTGTTGAAGGCAGCTTGTCTGCATGATAATGACTGTGTGATGGTGTTGAAGGCAGCTTGTCTGCATTCTACAGACTGTGTGATGGTGTTGAAGGTAGCTTGTCTGCATTCTACAGACTGTGTGATGGTGTTGAAGGCAGCTTGTCTGCATTCTACAGACTGTGTGATGGTGTTGAAGGCAGCTTGTCTGCATTCTACAGACTGTGTGATGGTGTTGAAGGCAGCTTGTCTGCATGATAATGACTGTGTGATGGTGTTGAAGGTAGCTTGTCTGCGTTCTACAGACTGTGTGATGGTGTTGAAGGCAGCTTGTCTGCATTCTACAGACTGTGTGATGGTGTTGAAGGCAGCTTGTCTGCATTCTACAGACTGTGTGATGGTGTTGAAGGCAGCTTGTCTGCATGATAATGACTGTGTGATGGTGTTGAAGGCAGCTTGTCTGCATGATAATGACTGTGTGATGGTGTTGAAGGCAGCTTGTCTGCATTCTACAGACTGTGTGTACTTATCAGTTTCCCTGGTCAGACTGATCCTCCTGGGACTAGGCCTGTTTAATGTTAAGTGCCAATTACCTCAATTCCAAGGTTAGCGGGCCAAACACACAAACACACACACATCACATCACAGCACACACACACACATCACACCACAGCATGGCATGGCACACTCTGCACCCCAAGCACTTTCTCAGCTACAGCTCTGCACCCCAAGCACTTTCTCTCTCTCTCCCACCCTCTCTCTGTCTCTCTCTCCCACCCTCTAGCTGTCTTTCTCTCCCAACCTCTATCTCTCTCTCCCACCCTCTAGCTGTCTCTCTCTCCCACCCTCTCTCTGTCTTTCTCTCCCACCCTCTCTCTGTCTCTCTCTCCCACGCTCTCTATGTCTCTCTCTCACCCTCTCTCTGTCTCTCTCTCCCACCCTCTCTCTGTCTCTCTCCCACCCTCGCTCTGTCTCTCTCTCCCACCCTCTCTCTGTGTCTCTCTCCCACCCTCTCTGTCTCTCCCTCTCACCCTCTCTCTGTCTTTCTCTCCCACCCTCTCTCTGTCTCTCCCTCTCACCCTCTCTCTGTCTCTCTCTCCCACCCTCTCTCTGTCTCTCTCTCCCACCCTCTCTCTGTCTCTCTCTCCCACCCTCTCTCTGTCTCTCCCTCTCACCCTCTCTCTGTCTCTTTCTACCTCCATCTCTGGAGGAGATGTGTTTCTGTTCTATTGATGGTTCCTCCCTCTCTGGGATTCTCTGTCTCACCTTTACCCCTCTCTCTCTCTATCTCTGTCTCTATGTTTCAGTCTCTCTCTATCTCTGTCTCTATGTTTCAGTCTCTCTCAATCTCTGTCTCTATGTTTCAGTCTCTCTCAATCTCTGTCTCTATGTTTCAGTCTCTCTCTATCTCTGTCTCTATGTTTCAGTCTCTCTCTATCTCTCTCTCTATGTTTCAGTCTCTATCTCTGTCTCTATGTTTCAGTCTCTCTCTATCTCTGTCTCTATGTTTCAGTCTCTCTCTATCTCTGTCTCTATGTTTCAGTCTCTCTCAATCTCTGTCTCTATGTTTCAGTCTCTCTCAATCTCTGTCTCTATGTTTCAGTCTCTCTCTATCTCTGTCTCTATGTTTCAGTCTCTCTCTATCTCTCTATGTTTCAGTCTCTATCTCTGTCTCTATGTTTCAGTCTCTCTCTATCTCTGTCTCTATGTTTCAGTCTCTCTCTATCTCTGTCTCTATGTTTCAGTCGCTCTCTATCTCTGTCTCTATGTTTCAGTCTCTCTCTATCTCTGTCTCTATATTTCAGTCTCTCTCTATCTCTGTCTCTATGTTTCAGTCTCTCTCTATCTCTGTCTCTATATTTCAGTCTCTCTCTATCTCTGTCACTATTCTCGACACCATTCTGTATACTTCTGGCCTGTCAGGGATTTCTTCGTCGGAGGACGATATAACGAAATCATCGTCGGAAAAAGATGACCAATACGCAGCAGAGTCAATATAGTTCATTTTTGAACATTTAATAAACTCAATATGGATATACAAAAATAACAAAACAAAACTCACGATAAACTGACAGTCCTGTTAGGCTTACTTACACTATACACGGAACAATCACCCACAAATAACAAACACAAACACACCCTAATATATGGGACTCTCAATCAAAGGCGGATAGATAACACCTGCCTTCAACTGAGAGTCCCAACCCCAATTAACCCAACATAGAACCAGACATACTAGACTGAACATAGAATACATGGAAACCAAACAGTGCCCAAAAACCCCGGAATACTAAATCAAATGCCCCTTCAACAAACACACCACCCCGAACCACATAAAACGAATACCCTCTGCCACGTCCTGACCAAACTACAATACTAATTAACCTTTATACTGGCCAGGACGTGACATGGCCCTTCTTTGGACACTGTGTTAACAACCCTCCAGACGAGCTTCAATGCCATACAACTCTCCTTCCGTGGCCTCCAACTGCTCTTAAATACAGGTAAAACTAAATGCATACTCTTCAACCGATCGCTGCCTGCACCTGCCCGCCCGTCCAGCATCACTACTCTAGACAGTTCTGACTTAGAATATGTGGACAACTACAAATACCTAGGTGTCTGGTTAGACTGTGAACTCTCCTTCCAGACTCACATCAAGCATCTCCAATCCAAAGTTAAATCTAGAATTGGCTTCCTATTTCGCAACAAAGCATCCTTCACTCATGCTGCCAAACATACCCTCGTAAAACTGACCATCCTACCGATCCTCGACTTCGGCGATGTCATTTACAAAATAGCCTCCAATACCCTACTCAATAAATTGGATGCAGTCTATCACAATGCCATCCGTTTTGTCGCCAAAGCCCCATATACTACCCACCACTGCGACCTGTACACTCTCGTTGGCTGGCCCTCGCTTCATACTCATCGCCAAACCCACTGGCTCCAGGTCATCTACAAGACCCTGCTAGGTAAAGTCCCCCCTTATCTCAGCTCGCTGGTCACCATAGCAGCACCCACCTGTAGCATGCGCTCCAGCAGGTATGTCTCTCTGGTCACCCCCAAAGCCAATTCCTCTTTCGGCCGCCTCTCCTTCCAGTTCTCTGCTGCCAATGACTGGAACGAACTACAAAATTCTCTGAAACTGGAAACACCTATCTCCCTCACTAGCTTTAAGCACCAGCTGTCAGAGCAGCTCACAGATCACTGCACCTGTACATAGCCCATCTATAATTTAGCCCAAACAACTACCTCTTCCCCTACTGTATTTATTTATTTATTTATTTATTTATTTATTTGCTCCTTTGCACCCCATTATTTCTATTTCTACTTTGCACTTTCTTCCACTACAAATCTGCCATTCCAGTGTTTTACTTGCTATATTGTATGTACTTTGCCACCATGGTCTTTTTTGCCTTTACCTCCCTTATCTCACCTCATTTGCTCACATTGTATATAGACTTATTTTTCTACTGTATTATTGACTGTATGTTTGATTTACTCCATGTGTAACTCTGTGTTGTTGTATGTGTCGAACTGCTTTGCTTTATCTTGGCCAGGTCGCAATTGTAAATGAGAACTTGTTCTCAACTTGCCTACCTGGTTAAATAAAGGTGAAATAAATGACTTTTTTTAACTATGTTTCTGTCTCTGTCTATATCCAACCTATGTTTCTGTCTCTGTCTATATCCAACCTATGTTTCTGTCTCTGTCTATATCCAACTTATGTTTCAGTCTCTTTCTATCTCTGTCACTATGTTTCAGTCTCTGTCTATATCCAACTTATGTTTCAGTCTCTTTCTATCTCTGTCACTATGTTTCAGTCTCTGTCTATATCCAACCTATGTTTCAGTCTCTTTTTATATCCAACATATGTTTCAGTCTCTTTTTATATCCAACCTATGTTTCAGTCTCTTTCTATGTCCAAACTATGTTTCAGTCTCTTTCTATATCCAACCTATGTTTCAGTCTCTTTCTATGTCCAACCTATGTTTCAGTCTCTTTCTATGTCCAACCTATGTTTCAGTCTCTTTCTATGTCCAACCTATGTTTCAGTCTCTTTCTATGTCCAAACTATGTTTCAGTCTCTTTCTATATCCAACCTATGTTTCAGTCTCTTTCTATATACAACCTATGTTTCAGTCTCTTTCTATGTCCAACCTATGTTTCAGTCTCTTTCTATGTCCAACCTATGTTTCAGTCTCTTTCTATGTCCAACCTATGTTTCAGTCTCTTTTTATATCCAACCTATGTTTCAGAAAATATAGTAACGTTGACAAGGATATAAATAATGTTTTTTAATTGAAATAATAAATATGCCCTTCAAACTTTGCTTTCGTCAAAGAATCAGCCTTGCAGACCTTTGGCATTCTAGTTGTCCATTTGTTGAGGTAATCTGAAGAGATTTCACCACATGCTTCCTGAAGCACCTCCACAAGTTGGATTGGCTTGACGGGCACTTCTTACTTACCATACGATCAAGTTGCTCCCACAACAGCTCAATAGGGTTGATATCCGGTGACTGTGCTGCCCACTCCTGCTGTCCCAGACCTGCTGGAACCCTGACCTGTTCACCGGACGTGCTACCTGTCCCAGACCTGCTGTTTTCAACTCTCTAGAGACAGCAGGAGCGGTAGAGATACTCTCAAAGATCGGCTATGAAAAAGCCAACTGACACTTACTCTTGTGTTGCTGACTTGTTGCACCCTCGACAACTACTATGATTATTATTATTTGACCATGCTGGTCATTTATGAACATTTGAACATCTAGGCCATGTCCTCTCTAGGTTTCTTCCTAGGTTTTGGCCTTTCTAGGGAGTTTTTCCTAGCCACCATGCTTCTACACCTGCATTGCTTGCTGTTTGGGGTTTTAGGCTGGGTTTCTGTACAGCACTTTGAGATATCAGCTGATGTAAGAAGGGCTATATAAATACATTTGATTTGATTTGATTATAGACAGAATACCAGCTGACTGCTTCTTCCCTAAATAGTTCTTGCATAGTTTGGAGCTTTGCTTTGGGTCATTGTTCTGTTGTAGGAGGAAATTGGCTCCAATTAAGCGCCGTCCACGGGGTATGGCATGGCGTTGCAAAATGGAGTGATAGCCTTTCTTCTTCTTCAAGATCCCTTTTACCCTGTACAAATCTCCCACTTTACCACCACCAAAGCACCCCCAGACCTATGTATCCAAACTATGTTTCTGTCTCTGTCTATATCCAACCTATGTTTCTGTCTCTGTCTATATACAATCTATGTTTCTGTCTCTGTCTATATACAATCTATGTTTCAGTCTTTTTCTATCTCTGTCAATATGTTTCTGTCTCTGTCTATATCCAACCTATGTTTCTGTCTCTGTCTATATACAATCTATGTTTCAGTCTTTTTCTATCTCTGTCAATATGTTTCAGTCTCTGTCTATATCCAATCTATGTTTCAGTCTCTTTCTATCTCTGTCTCTATGTTTGTCTCTTTCGATATCCAACCTATGTTTCTATCTCTGTCAAAATCCAACCTATGTTTCAGTCTCTGTCTATATCCAACCTATGTTTCTGTTTGTCTAAGTGTATGTAAACTTCTGACTTCAACTGTATGTTTCAGTCTCTTTTTATATCCAACTCCTTCTCGCTCTCTCCCTCTCTTTTTCTGCCTCTTTCATGCACTCCCATTCTCCTTCTGTATCAGTGACAGTCTCCCCTGTCCAACTCTCTCTCTACCCCCCTTTCCCACTCTCTCTGTCTCCCCTGTCCAACTCTCTCTCTACCCCCCCTTCCCCACTCTCTCTCTGTCTCTCCTGTCCAACTCTCTCTCTACAGCCCTTCCCCACTCTCTCTCTGTCTCCCCTGTCCAACTCTCTCTACCCCCCCTTCTCCACTCCCTCTCTCTGTCTCCCCTATCCAACTCTCTCTCTACCCCCCTTCCCCACTCTCTCTCTCTGTCTCCCCTTTCCAACTCTCTCTCTACCCCCCTTCCCCACTTTCTCTCTGTCTCCCCTGTCCAAATCTCTCTCTACCCCCCTTCCCCACTCTCTCTCTGTCTCCCCTGTCCAACTCTCTCTCTACCCCCCCTTCCCCACTCTCTCTCTGTCTCTCCTGTCCAACACTCTCTCTACAGCCCTTCCCCACTCTCTCTCTGTCTCCCCTGTCCAACTCTCTCTACCCCCCCTTCTCCACTCCCTCTCTCTGTCTCCCCTGTCCAACTCTCTCTCTACTCCCCCATTCCTCTCTTTGTCTCCCCTGTCCAACTCTCTCTCTACCCCCTTCCCCACTCTCTCTCTGTCTCCCCTGTCCAACTCTCTCTCTACCCCCCCTTCCCCACTTTCTCTCTGTCTCCCCTGTCCAACTCTCTCTCTACCCCACCTTCCCCACTTTCTCTCTGTCTCCCCTGTCCAACTCTCTCTCTACCCCCCTTCCCCACTCTCTCTCTCTGTCTCCCCTTTCCAACTCTCTCTCTACCCCACCTTCCCCACTCTCTCTCTGTCTCCCCTGTCCAACTCTCTCTCTACCCCACCTTCCCCACTTTCTCTCTGTCTCCCCTGTCCAACTCTCTCTCTACCCCACCTTCCCCACTTTCTCTCTGTCTCCCCTGTCCAACTCTCTCTCTACCCCACCTTCCCCACTTTCTCTCTGTCTCCCCTGTCCAACTCTCTCTCTACCCCCCTTCCCCACTCTCTCTCTCTGTCTCCCCTTTCCAACTCTCTCTCTACCCCACCTTCCCCACTCTCTCTCTGTCTCCCCTGTCCAACTCTCTCTCTACCCCACCTTCCCCACTTTCTCTCTGTCTCCCCTGTCCAACTCTCTCTCTACCCCACCTTCCCCACTTTCTCTCTGTCTCCCCTGTCCAACTCTCTCTCTACCCCACCTTCCCCACTCTTTCTCTCTGTCTCCCCTGTCCAACTCTCTCTCTACCCCACCTTCCCCACTCTTTCACTCTGTCTCCCCTGTCCAACTCTCTCTCTACCCCCCTTCCCCACTCTTTCTCTCTGTCTCCCCTGTCCAACCTCTCTCTACCCCACCTTCCCCACTCTTTCTCTCTGTCTCCCCTGTCCAACTCTCTCTCTACCCCACCTTCCCCACTCTTTCTCTCTGTCTCCCCTGTCCAACTCTCTCTCTACCCCACCTTCCCCACGTTCTCTCTGTCTCCCCTGTCCAACTCTCTCTCTACCCCACCTTCCCCACGTTCTCTCTGTCTCCCCTGTCTGAATGATGAGGGGAGGAGGGTCTTCATTTAAACTCACTGGAGCGTTCCATTGTAATTGAACAGATCCTGGAGCTGTGCAGAGTGGTGGCATGTGTGTGTGTGTGTGTGTGTGTGTGTGTGTGTGTGTGTGTGTGTGTGTGTGTGTGTGTGTGTGTGTGTGTGTGTGTGTGTGTGTGTGTGTGTGTGTGTGTGTGTGTGTGTGTGTGTGTCCTAGTGTGAGAACCATGGTGTGTCCTATAGCTGGACTAGTATCCCTCCATCTTGTGTGTGTTGATGCAGTAGGGGTCTCCTATCATGTCTCTGTCATCAAATAAAACATCATTGATATAAAAATAAATAATTCAAAACAAAATGACAGTGATGATTGACAGTTGCCGCCGGCGACTCTTCGACACCCAGCCATCAATAGACTATGTTGGTTTTATCTGTGCAGAGATCTGTCTTGGCTCCTAGCAGAATAATCTACAATGTCAACATGGCTTAGTCCCAAATAGCAGCCTAGTCTCTATAGAGTTCGCTAACTTACAGCAGAGCCCTATGGGGGAAATGGGTAGTGTACACTAACAAGGGAATAGGGTGCCATTTGGGACACAACATGTTTTATTAATTCAGCTGAATTCCATTTTTGCTAATAAAAAAGAAATAAAAAAAGAAATATCACATTTACATAAGTATTCAGACCCTTTACTCAGTATGTTGTTGGAGCACCTTTAGTGGTGATTACTGCCTCAAGTCTTCTTGATTATGATGCTACCAGCTTGGCACATCGGGTTTTGGGAAGTTTCTCCCATTCTTCTCTGCAGATCCTCTCAAGCTCTGTCAGGTTGAAAGGGGAGCGTTGCTGCACAGCTATTTTCTGGTCTCTCTAGAGATGTCCGATCGGGTTCAAGTCCGGGCTCTGGCTGGACCACTCATGGACATTCATAGACTTGTCCCGAAGCCACTCCGGCAGTGTCATGGCTGTGTGCTTAGGGTCGTTGTCGTGTTGGAAGCTGAACTTTTGCCTCCTGTGTGCTCTGGAGCAGGTTTTCATCAAGGAGCAGTCTGTACTTTGCTCCGTTCATCTTTGACTTGATCCTGACTAGTCTCCCAGTACCTGCCACTGAAAAGCATCCCCACAGCATGATGCTGCCACCACCATGCTTCACTGTAGGGATGGTGCCAGGTTTCCTCCAGACGTGACGCTTGGCATTCAGGCCAAAGAGTTCAATCTTGGTTTCATCAGACCACAGAATCTTGTTTCTCATGGTCTGAGAGTCTTTAGGTACCTTTTTGGTAAACTCCAAGCAGGCTGTCGTGTGCCTTTTACTGAGGAGTGGCTTATGTAAATAAGGTATTTTTGGTGTTTTAGGTATTAGCAAAAATTCTAAAAACCTATTTCTCTTTGTCATTATGAGGTATTGTGTGAAGATTGAGGAGGTTTTATTAGATTTAATACATTTCAGAATAAGGCTGTAACGTAACAAAATGTGGAAAGAGTCAAGGTGACTGAAAACTTTCAGAAGGCGCTGTATGTATGGAGGCAGGTAGCCTGTGGCACAGATTATATCAGGAGTGCAGTATATGGCAGGTAGCCAGTGGAACATAATGTATCAGTGGTGTGGTATATGGTAGGTAGCCAGTGGAACATAATGTATCAGTGGTGTGGTATATGGTAGGTAGCCAGTGGAACAGAATGTATAAGTGGTGTGGTATATGGTAGGTAGCCAGTGGAACAGAATGTATCAGTGGTGTGGTATATGGTAGGTAGCCAGTGGAACAGAATGTATCAGTGATGTGGTATATGGTAGGTAGCCAGTGGAACATAATGTATCAGTGGTGTGGTATATGGCAGGTAGCCTGTGGAACATAATGTATCAGTGGTGTGGTATATGGTAGGTAGCCAGTGGAACAGAATGTATCAGTGGTGTGGTATATGGCAGGTAGCCAGTGGAACATAATGTATCAGTGATGTGGTATATGGTAGGTAGCCTGTGGAACATAATGTATCAGTGGTGTGGTATATGGTAGGTAGCCAGTGGAACATAATGTATCAGTGATGTGGTATATGGTAGGTAGCCAGTGGAACATAATGTATCAGTGATGTGGTATATGGTAGGTAGCCAGTGGAACATAATGTATCAGTGGTGTGGTATATGGTAGGTAGCCAGTGGAACAGAATGTATCAGTGGTGTGGTATATGGTAGGTAGCCAGTGGAACAGAATGTATCAGTGGTGTGGTATATGGTAGGTAGCCAGTGGAACAGAATGTATCAGTGGTGTGGTATATGGTAGGTAGCCTGTGGAACATAATGTATCAGTGGTGTGGTATATGGTAGGTAGCCAGTGGAACAGAATGTATCAGTGGTGTGGTATATGGTAGGTAGCCAGTGGAACATAATGTATCAGTGGTGTGGTATATGGTAGGTAGCCAGTGGAACAGAATGTATCAGTGGTGTGGTATATGGTAGGTAGCCAGTGGAACAGAATGTATCAGTGGTGTGGTATATGGTAGGTAGCCAGTGGAACATAATGTATCAGTGGTGTGGTATATGGCAGGTAGCAAGTGGAACAGAATGTATCAGTGGTGTGGTATATGGTAGGTAGCCAGTGGAACAGAATGTATCAGTGGTGTGGTATATGGTAGGTAGCCAGTGGAACAGAATGTATCAGTGATGTGGTATATGGTAGGTAGCCAGTGGAACAGAATGTATCAGTGGTGTGGTATATGGTAGGTAGCCAGTGGAACATAATGTATCAGTGATGTGGTATATGGTAGGTAGCCAGTGGAACAGAATGTATCAGTGGTGTGGTATATGGTAGGTAGCCAGTGGAACAGAATGTATCAGTGGTGTGGTATATGGTAGGTAGCCAGTGGAACATAATGTATCAGTGGTGTGGTATATGGCAGGTAGCAAGTGGAACAGAATGTATCAGTGGTGTGGTATATGGTAGGTAGCCAGTGGAACAGAATGTATCAGTGGTGTGCTATATGGTAGGTAGCCTGTGGAACATAATGTATCAGTGGTGTGGTATATGGTAGGTAGCCAGTGGAACAGAATGTATCAGTGGTGTGGTATATGGTAGGTAGCCAGTGGAACATAATGTATCAGTGATGTGGTATATGGTAGGTAGCCTGTGGAACAGAATGTATCAGTGGTGTGGTATATGGTAGGTAGCCAGTGGAACAGAATGTATCAGTGGTGTGGTATATGGTAGGTAGCCAGTGGAACAGAATGTATCAGTGATGTGGTATATGGTAGGTAGCCAGTGGAACAGAATGTATCAGTGGTGTGGTATATGGTAGGTAGCCAGTGGAACAGAATGTATCAGTGGTGTGGTATATGGTAGGTAGCCAGTGGAACATAATGTATCAGTGGTGTGGTATATGGCAGGTAGCAAGTGGAACAGAATGTATCAGTGGTGTGGTATATGGTAGGTAGCCAGTGGAACAGAATGTATCAGTGGTGTGGTATATGGTAGGTAGCCAGTGGAACAGAATGTATCAGTGATGTGGTATATGGTAGGTAGCCAGTGGAACATAATGTATCAGTGGTGTGGTATATGGCAGGTAGCCTGTGGAACATAATGTATCAGTGGTGTGGTATATGGTAGGTAGCCAGTGGAACAGAATGTATCAGTGGTGTGGTATATGGCAGGTAGCCAGTGGAACATAATGTATCAGTGATGTGGTATATGGTAGGTAGCCTGTGGAACATAATGTATCAGTGGTGTGGTATATGGTAGGTAGCCAGTGGAACATAATGTATCAGTGATGTGGTATATGGTAGGTAGCCAGTGGAACATAATGTATCAGTGATGTGGTATATGGTAGGTAGCCAGTGGAACATAATGTATCAGTGGTGTGGTATATGGTAGGTAGCCAGTGGAACAGAATGTATCAGTGGTGTGGTATATGGTAGGTAGCCAGTGGAACAGAATGTATCAGTGGTGTGGTATATGGTAGGTAGCCAGTGGAACAGAATGTATCAGTGGTGTGGTATATGGTAGGTAGCCTGTGGAACATAATGTATCAGTGGTGTGGTATATGGTAGGTAGCCAGTGGAACAGAATGTATCAGTGGTGTGGTATATGGTAGGTAGCCAGTGGAACATAATGTATCAGTGATGTGGTATATGGTAGGTAGCCAGTGGAACAGAATGTATCAGTGGTGTGGTATATGGTAGGTAGCCAGTGGAACAGAATGTATCAGTGGTGTGGTATATGGTAGGTAGCCAGTGGAACATAATGTATCAGTGGTGTGGTATATGGCAGGTAGCAAGTGGAACAGAATGTATCAGTGGTGTGGTATATGGTAGGTAGCCAGTGGAACAGAATGTATCAGTGGTGTGGTATATGGTAGGTAGCCAGTGGAACATAATGTATCAGTGGTGTGGTATATGGTAGGTAGCCAGTGGAACATAATGTATCAGTGGTGTGGTATATGGTAGGTAGCCTGTGGAACATAATGTATCAGTGGTGTGGTATATGGTAGGTAGCCAGTGGAACAGAATGTATCAGTGGTGTGGTATATGGCAGGTAGCCAGTGGAACAGAATGTATCAGTGGTGTGATATATGGCAGGTAGCCAGTGGAACAGAATGTATCAGTGGTGTGGTATATGGCAGGTAGCCAGTGGAACAGAATGTATCAGTGGTGTGGTATATGGTAGGTAGCCAGTGGAACAGAATGTATCAGTGGTGTTGTATATGCATGTGACTGTTGTAGTGCACTGATCATATCTGTGTCCCCGAGCCAAACCGAGTCTGTTGTTTGCTGCTTTTCTGTTAGGCAGGAAATTATGTCAGGAAGCCTAGACTGTGTTCCAAACGGCAGCCTATACCCTGTATAGTGCACAACATATGACCAGAGCCCAATGAGCCTTGTTCAATAGTAGTGCCCTACATAGGGTTAAAGAAAGGTTAAATAATAATAACTAAGGAATAAGGTGCCATTCAGGACACAGTCATAGTGTTGTCTTATCCTCACTCATAATGAAACACAGTGTGTATGTGTGTGTGTGTGTGTGTGTGTGTGTGTGTGTGTGTGTGTGTGTGTGTGTGTGTGTGTGTGTGTGTGTGTGTGTGTGTGTGTGTGTGTGTGTGTGTGTGTGTGTCTGTGTGTGTGTGTGTGTGTGTGTGCGTGTGTGAGTA
The DNA here is from genome assembly GCF_965601325.2 of Salmo salar. NCBI lineage: Eukaryota > Metazoa > Chordata > Actinopteri > Salmoniformes > Salmonidae > Salmo > Salmo salar. The sequence continues at coordinate 10,740,679 of NC_138294.1, forward strand.
TGTTTGTGTGTGTGTGTATGTGTGTGTGTCTGTGTCTGTGTGTATGTGTGTGTCTGTGTGCGTGTGGTGTGTGTGTGCGTGTGTCTGTGTGTCTGTGTGTTCTAGTAGATGTCAGAAGGAAATACTAAAATCCTTTCAGAAAGAGAATTCGTGGGTTGGAGACCATGAAAACAGAGATAAAAACTCTCTAAAGTACATAATGCATCCCAAACGGCACACTATTCCCTTTATAGTGCACTAGTTTAAACCAGGGTCCATTAGGAATAGTGTCATTTGGGATGCATGGACAGTAAATATCAACTGTTTATGTTTTGATCGTGGTCTTGTTAACATCTTTAGTAGGGTGCGTGTATCTTTCCGGTCTGGTTTGGATAGTGAGCCTCCCTCTATCGTGGAAGGAAGGAAATGAGACAGAAAAAAGAATAGAGAGAGAAACTAGAGACAACATTAACATAACAAGACTGCAGTTGAGACCCTCTGTAGCCAGCTAACTGACACCATGGCTTTTCCTATCTGTGTCTGTCTGCCTCCTCTTTACTGTGACTCTGCTGCTCTGCTCATCAAATCAACTGGAGAGATTACAGAGAGAGAGAGAGAGAGAGAGAGAGATTACAGAGAGAGAGAGAGAGAGGAGAGAGATTACAGAGAGAGCGAGAGAGAGAGAGAGAGAGAGCGATTACAGAGAGAGAGAGAGAGATTACAGAGAGAGAGAGAGAGAGAGAGAGAGAGAGAGATTACAGAGAGAGCGGGAGAGAGAGAGAGAGAGAGAGAGAGAGAGAGAGAGAGAGAGAGAGCGATTACAGAGAGAGAGCGAGAGAGAGAGAGAGAGAGAGAGAGAGAGAGAGAGATTACAGAGAGAGATTACAGAGAGAGAATACAGGAAGTGAACAATATTAAGAAATGCTATAGATGGAAGGAAAGTAGTGTAGAAACCGGATAAATAATGGAGAAATATGGATAAACCACTTCTCCAATCTTTTTGGCCCTATAACAAAGAACAATCAGCAAAAACATATACATGATCATTTAAAAACCAAAGAGTCATCTATTGAAGACTACCAGAATTCACTGGATTCTCCAATTACATTGAATGAACTACAAGACAAAATACAAACCCTCCAACCCAAAAAGGCCTGTGGTGTTGAATCCTCAATTAAATGATAAAATACACAGACCACAAATTCCAATTGGCTATACTTAAACTCTTTAACATCATCCTTAGCTTTGGTATTTTCCAAAAAATTCAGAACCAAGGACTGATCACCCCATCCACAAAAGTGGAGACAAATTCGACCCCAATAACAGCAACCTTAGGAAAAATCCTCTGCATTATCATTAACAGCAGACTCCTGCATTTCATCAGTGAAAACAACGTCCTGAGCAAATATCAAATAGGTTTTTTTTATACCATATTACCATACGACAGACCACGTATTCACCCTGCACACCCTAATTGACAAACAAACAAACCAAAACAAAGTCTTTGTTGATTTCCAAAAAGTTTTTGACTCAATTTGGCATGATGGTGTGCTATATACTCTAATTTGAAGTAAAGCGGTTTTTCGGGGGGGACATTATAAATCCATGCATACAAACCACAAGTGGAAGTCCTACGGGCCCTGGTCAAAAGTAGTGCACTACATAGTGGCCCTGGTCAAAAGTAGTGCATAGGGTACGATTTGGGACACTACTTCTGACTCACCAGTCTGTTTTTTAATGTTGACTTATTCTACTTAATGCAGTGTTAATGTGTAGGAGAACTCCTACGCTGTACTGATCAGTAGGAAAACCTCACAGCGAGTGTGTGTGTGTGTGTGTGTGTGTGTGTGTGTGTGTGTGTGTGTGTGTGTGTGTGTGTGTGTGTGTGTGTGTGTGTGTGTGTGTGTGTGTGTGTGTGTGTGTGTATTGGGTTCCTCTAATGAAATAGACATGGCACTGTGTGCTGCAGCTTTTCCTCTATGGTACTACAGTCGTGGCCAGAAGTTTTGACAATGATACAAATATTAATTTCCACAAAGTTTGCTGTTCAGTGTCTAGATATTTTTGTCAGATGTTACTATGGAATACTGAAGTATAATTACAAGCATTTCATAAGTGTCAAAGGCTTTTATTGACAATTACATGAAGTTGATGAAAAGAGTCAATATTTCCAGTGTTGAACCTTCTTTTTCAAGACCTCTGCAATCCACCCTGGCATGCTGTCAATTAACTTCTGGGCCACATCCTGACTGATGGCAGCCCTTTCTTGCATAATCAATGCTTGGAGTTTGTCAGAATTTGTGGGGTTTTATTTGACCACCCGCCTCTTGAGGATTGACCACAAGTTCTCAATGGGATTAAGGTCTGGGGAGTTTCCTGGCCATGGACCCAAAATATCGATGTTTTGTTCCACGAGCCACTTAGTCATCACTTTTGCCTTATGGCAAGGTGCTTCATCATGCTGGAAAAGGCATTGTTTGTCACCAAACTGTTCATGGATGGTTGGGAGAAGTTGCTCTCGGAGGATGTGTTGGTACCATTCTTTATTCATGGCTGTGTTCTTAGGCAAAGTTGTGTGTGGCCCACTCCCTTGGCTGAGAAGCAACCACACACATGAATGGTCTCAGGATGTTTTACTGTTGGCATGACACAGGACTGATGGTAGCGCTCACCTTGTCTTCTCCGGACAAGCTTTTTTTCTGGATGCCCCAAACAATCGGAAAGGGGATTCATCAGAGAAAATGGCTTTACCCCAGTCCTCAGCAGTCCAGTCCCTGTACCTTTTACAGAATATCAGTCTGTCCCTGATGTTTTTCCTGGAGAGAAGTGGCTTCTTTGCTGCCCCTCTTGACACCAGGCCATCCTCCAAAAGTCTTCGCCTCACTGTGCATGCAGATACACTGACACCTGCCTGCTGCAATTCCTGAACAAGCTCTGTACTGGTGGTGCCCCGATCCCGCAGCTGAATCAACTTTAGGAGACGGTCCTGGCGCTTGCTGGACTTTCTTGGGCGCCCTGAAGCCTTCTTCTCAACAATTGAACCGCTCTCCTTGAAGTTCTTGATGATCCGATAAATGGTTGATTTAGGTGCAATCTTACTGGCAGCAATATCCTTGCCTGTGAAGCCCTTTTTATGCAAAGCAATGATGACGGCACATGTTTCCTTGCAGGTAACCATGATTGATAGAGGAAGAATAATTATTCCAAGCACCACCCTCCTTTTGAAGCTTCAGTCTGTTATTTGAACTCAATCATCATGACAGAGTGATCTCCAGCCTTGTCCTCGTCAACACTCACACCTGTGTTAACGAGACAATCACTGACATGATGTCAGCTGGTCCTTTTGTGGCAGGGCTGAAATGTTTTTGGGGGATTCAGTTCATTTGCATGGCAAAGAGGGACTTTTCAATTAATTGAAATTCCTCTGATCACTCTTCATAACATTCTGG
>NC_138294.1:10756606-10791606 GCF_965601325.2 Salmo salar
AGGGGGGACAGAGTGGAGACAGGGAGGAGGAGAGACAGAGAGGAGACAGAGAGGATACAGAGAGGATACAGGGGAGACAGAGAGGAGACAGAGAGGATACAGAGTGACTAGAAGAGAGACAGAGAGGAGAGGAGGAGTGACTAGAAGAGAGACAGAGAGGATAGGAGGAGTGACTAGAAGAGAGACAGAGAGGATAGGAGGAGTGACTAGAAGAGAGACAGAGAGGAGGAGGTGACTAGAAGAGAGACAGAGAGGAGGAGAGGAGGAGAGATATGATGAGAGAGGAGAGGAGGAGTAACTAGAAGAGAGACAGAGAGGAGAGGATGAGAGTGACTAGAAGAGAGACAGAGAGGAGAGGAGGAGTGACTAGAAGAGAGACAGAGAGGAGAGGAGGAGTGACTAGAAGAGAGACAGAGAGGAGAGGAGGAGTGACTAGAAGAGAGACAGAGAGGAGAGGAGGAGTGACTAGAAGAGAGACAGAGAGGAGAGGAGGAGTGACTAGAAGAGAGACAGAGAGGAGAGGAGGAGTGACTAGAAGAGAGACAGAGAGGAGAGGAGGAGTGACTAGAAGAGAGACAGAGAGGAGAGGAGGAGTGACTAGAAGAGAGACAGAGAGGAGAGGAGGAGTGACTAGAAGAGAGACAGAGAGGAGAGGAGGAGTGACTAGAAGAGAGACAGAGAGGAGAGGAGGAGTGACTAGAAGAGAGACAGAGAGGAGAGGAGGAGGCTAGAAGAGATGATGAGAGAGGATAGGAGGAGTGACTAGAAGAGAGACAGAGAGGAGAGGAGGAGTGACTAGAAGAGAGACAGAGAGGAGAGGAGGAGTGACTAGAAGAGAGACAGAGAGGAGAGGAGGAGTGACTAGAAGAGAGACAGAGAGGAGGAGTGACTAGAAGAGAGACAGAGAGGAGAGGAGGAGTGACTAGAAGAGAGACAGAGAGGAGGAGGAGGAGTGACTAGAAGAGAGACAGAGAGGAGAGGAGGAGTGACTAGAAGAGAGACAGAGAGGAGAGGAGGAGTGACTAGAAGAGAGACAGAGAGGAGAGGAGGAGTGACTAGAAGAGAGACAGAGAGGAGAGGAGGAGTGACTAGAAGAGAGACAGAGAGGAGAGGAGGAGAGACAGAGAGGAGACAGAGAGGATACAGAGAGGATACAGGGGGGACAGAGAGGAGACAAGGAGGAGGGGAGACAGAGAGGATAAAGAGAGGAGACAGAGAGGAGACAGGGGAGACAGGGGAGACAGAGAGGAGACAGGGAGGACATGGGAGACAGAGAGGAGACAGGGGAGACAGAGAGGATAAACAGAGGATACAGAGAGGAGACAGGGGAGACAGAGAGGAGACAGGGGAGACAGAGTGGAGACAGGGGAGACAGAGGAGACAGAGGAGACAGAGAGGAGACAGGGGAGACAGAGTGGAGACAGAGAGGTGGGGAGACAAAGAGGAGAGAGGGGAGACAGAGAGGAGAGGAGACGGTGGGAGACAGAGTGGAGACAGGGGAGACAGAGGAGACAGAGGAGACAGAGAGGAGACAGGGGAGACAGAGTGGAGACAGAGAGGTGGGGAGACAAAGATGAGAGAGGGGAGACAGAGAGGAGAGGAGACGGTGGGAGACAGAGAGGAGACAGAGAGTGCTCAATTTTATACACCTGTCAGCAACGGGTGTGTCTGAAATAGACCAATCTACTAATTTGAAGGTGTGTCAACATAGTTTTGTATATATAGTTTATCTGTCCTCCTCCATGTCTTCTATCTGTCCTCCTCTATGTCTTCTATCTTTCCTCTATACCTTCTATCTGTCCTCTTCTATGTCTTCTATCTGTCCTCCTCTATACTTTCTATCTGTCCTCCTCCATGTCTTCTATCTGTCCTCCTCTATGTCTTCTATCTTTCCTCTATACCTTCTATCTGTCCTCTTCTATGTCTTCTATCTGTCCTCCTCTATACTTTCTATCTGTCCTCTATACCTTCTATCTGTCCTCTATACCTTCTATCTGTCCTCTATACCTTCTATCTGTCCTCTATACCTTCTATCTGTCCTCTATACCTTCTATCTGTCCTCTATACCTTCTATCTGTCCTCCTCTATACCTTCTATCTGTCCTCTATACCTTCTATCTGTCCTCCTCTATGTCTTCTATCTGTCATCTACACCTTCTATCTGTCCTCTATACATTCTATCTGTCCTCTATACCTTCTATCTGTCATCTATACCTTCTATCTGTCCTCTATACCTTCTATCTGTCCTCTATGTCTTCTATCTGTCATCTATACCTTCTATCTGTCCTCTATACCTTCTATCTGTCCTCTATACCTTCTATCTGTCATCTATACCTTCTATCTGTCCTCTATACCTTCTATCTGTCCTCTATACCTTCTATCTGTCCTCCTCTATATCTTCTATCTGTCCTCTATACCTTCTATCTGTCCTCTATACCTTCTATCTGTCCTCCTCTATACCTTCTATCTGTCCTCTATACCTTCTATCTGTCCTCTATACCTTCTATCTGTCCTCTATACCTTCTATCTGTCCTCTATATCTTCTATCTGTCCTCTATACCTTCTATCTGTCCTCTATACCTTCTATCTGTCCTCCTCTATATCTTCTATCTGTCCTCTATACCTTCTATCTGTCCTCTATACCTTCTATCTGTCCTCCTCTATATCTTCTATCTGTCCTCTATACCTTCTATCTGTCCTCTATACCTTCTATCTGTCCTCCTCTATGTCTTCTATCTGTCCTCTATACCTTCTATCTGTCCTCTATACCTTCTATCTGTCCTCCTCTATATCTTCTATCTGTCCTCTATATCTTCTATCTGTCCTCTATACCTTCTATCTGTCCTCCTCTATGTCTTCTATCTGTCCTCTATACCTTCTATCTGTCCTCCTCTATACCTTCTATCTGTCCTCTATACCTTCTATCTGTCCTCTATACCTTCTATCTGTCCTCTATACCTTCTATCTGTCCTCTATACCTTCTATCTGTCCTCTATACCTTCTATCTGTCCTCCTCTATATCTTCTTTCTGTCCTCTATACCTTCTATCTGTCCTCCTCTATACCTTCTATCTGTCCTCTATATCTTCTATCTGTCCTCTATACCTTCTATCTGTACTCTATACCTTCTATCTGTCCTCCTCTATACCTTCTATCTGTCCTCTATGTCTTCTATCTGTCCTCTATGTCTTCTATCTGTCCTCTATACCTTCTATCTGTCCTCCTCTATATCTTCTATCTGTCCTCTATACCTTCTATCTGTCCTCTATACCTTCTATCTGTCCTCCTCTATACCTTCTATCTGTCCTCTATACCTTCTATCTGTCCTCCTCTATACCTTCTATCTGTCCTCTATACCTTCTATCTGTCCTCCTCTATATCTTCTATTTGTCCTCTATACCTTCTATCTGTCCTCCTCTATACCTTCTATTTGTCCTCTATACCTTCTATCTGTCCTCTATACCTTCTATCTGTCCTCCTCTATACCTTCTATCTGTCATCTATACCTTCTATCTGTCCTCTATACCTTCTATCTGTCCTCTATACCTTCTATCTGTCCTCCTCTATATCTTCTATCTGTCCTCTATACCTTCTATCTGTCCTCTATACCTTCTATCTGTCCTCCTCTATATCTTCTATCTGTCCTCTATACCTTCTATCTGTCCTCTATACCTTCTATCTGTCCTCCTCTATACCTTCTATCTGTCCTCTATACCTTCTATCTGTCCTCCTCTATACCTTCTATCTGTCCTCTATACCTTCTATCTGTCCTCCTCTATACCTTCTATCTGTCCTCTATACCTTCTATCTGTCCTCCTCTATATCTTCTATTTGTCCTCTATACCTTCTATCTGTCCTCCTCTATACCTTCTATTTGTCCTCTATACCTTCTATCTGTCCTCTATACCTTCTATCTGTCCTCTATGTCTTCTATCTGTCCTCCTCTATATCTTCTATCTGTCCTCTATACCTTCTATCTGTCCTCTATACCTTCTATCTGTCCTCTATACCTTCTATCTGTCCTCTATACCTTCTATCTGTCCTCCTTTATACCTTCTATCTGTCCTCCTCTATACCTTCTATCTGTCCTCCTCTATATCTTCTATTTGTCCTCTATACCTTCTATCTGTCCTCCTCTATACCTTCTATTTGTCCTCTATACCTTCTATCTGTCCTCCTCTATACCTTCTATCTGTCCTCCTCTATACCTTCTATCTGTCCTCTATACCTTCTATCTGTCCTCTATACCTTCTATCTGTCCTCCTCTATACCTTCTATCTGTCCTCTATACCTTCTATCTGTCCTCCTCTATATCTTCTATCTGTCCTCTATACCTTCTATCTGTCCTCTATACCTTCTATCTGTCCTCTATACCTTCTATCTGTCCTCTATACCTTCTATCTGTCCTCTATGTCTTCTATCTGTCCTCTATGTCTTCTATCTGTCCTCTATATCTTCTATCTGTCCTCTATACCTTCTATCTGTCCTCTATACCTTCTATCTGTCCTCTATACCTTCTATCTGTCCTCCTCTATATCTTCTATCTGTCCTCTATACCTTCTATCTGTCCTCTATACCTTCTATCTGTCCTCTATACCTTCTATCTGTCCTCTATACCTTCTATCTGTCCTCTATATCTTCTATCTGTCCTCTATACCTTCTATCTGTCCTCTATACCTTCTATCTGTCCTCTATATCTTCTATCTGTCCTCTATACCTTCTATCTGTCCTCTATACCTTCTATCTGTCCTCCTCTATATCTTCTATCTGTCCTCTATACCTTGTCGACCCTCCACCTCAAACTCAACCTCGACGAGACAGACCTGCTTTTCCTCCCAGGGAAGGCCTGCCCACCCAAAGACCTCTCTGTCATGGATGACAACCCTGGAATGAGTAGGTGTGTCCAAACTTTTGACTGGTAGTGTAGGTAAGAGGGTGCCATTAGGGGCACAGCCCTAGGCATAGTATGTGATGACCACCAGGGTCAAGTCAAGGACCCCTCAGACACTATATGTACTGACGGTCTGATTTCATCACAACACATCAGCCACTCGCAGGAAGGAACAAGGTGCTCAGACACAAACTGTTCCCTCTGTAGCCGTGGTTACAGCCAATTACCCATGTATTGTGCTGTTAGCACCAAGACCACGCAAACAAAGCTAGGCCTACGTGTTCCTTGTGACTGTGTAGATTGAGAATGTGCGTGTGAACGTGCATGTGTGTGTGTGTTTGAGCACATGCCTGTCTGTTTATACCAATATGCTTTGCGGTAATAATTGAAAAATACATGAGTAAAGTTCTTTGGCTTCTCTCTCTCTCTTCTCTCTGTCTCGCTCTCTCTCTCTCTCTCTCTCTGTCTCTCTGTCTCTCTGTCTCTGGTAGAGACAGTGTCAAAGGCCCAGGGAGAGGAACTATGATATTATTAATATCCTCTCTTAAAGACATCAGGTCACTGTGTGTCTGCTGAGTTTAAATGTCACATCATCACTAGAACGTGCTCAGATCTACATTCACACCCTCCAGGGATAATCACACCATACACACACACACACACACACAAAGCGTCTGTGTTAATCACAGAGCTAAGTAATGAGGGATGGATTATGTCCAAGGAGCCAGGCAGCCAGGCAGAGGAGGAGAGGAGGGATAATAGTACCCCCCCCCCCCCCCCCCCACACCCCCCAATCCCACATATTCTAATGAGACATTTGGATACTTGCCTTTTAGCCAGGTGGCATTTAAGTGGGAAGGAGAAAGTGGGGAAAGGTTATGGAGGGATTTTTATTCTTCCAGGGGAAAGGTTGGTAACACTTTATTTGGATAGTCCATCTGTAGAAGCTCTACAGACTATCAGTAACATTTCAACTAACTATCTACTAACCCTTATTATAAATCTAACCCTAACCCTTATTATAAATATAACCCTAACCCTTATTATAAATCTAACCCTAACCCTTATTACAAATCTAACCCTAACCCTTATTATAAATCTAACCCTAACCCTTATTATAAATATAACCCTAACCTTTATTATAAATCTAACCCTAACCCTTATTATAAATATAACCCTAACCCTTATTATAAATATAACCCTAACCCTTATTACAAATCTAACCCTAACCCTTATTATAAATCTAACACTAACCCTTATTATAAATATAACCCTAACATTTATTATAAATCTAACCCTAACCCTTATTATAAATATAACCCTAACCCTTATTATAAATATAACCCTAACCCTTATTATAAATATAACCCTAACCTTTATTATAAATCTAACCCTAACCCTTATTATAAATATAACCCTAACCCTTATTATAAATATAACCCTAACCCTTATTATAAATATAACCCTAACCCTTATTATAAATATAACCCTAACCTTTATTATAAATATAACCCTAACTCTTATTATAAATATAACCCTAACCCTTATTAGAAATATAACCCTAACCCTTATTATAAATATAACCCAAACCTTTATTATAAATATAACCCTAACCCTTATTATAAATCTAACCCTAACCCTTATTAGAAATATAACCCTAACCCTTATTATAAATATAACCCAAACCTTTATTATAAATATAACCCTAACCCTTATTATAAATCTAACCCTAACCCTTATTATAAATATAACCGTATCAGGTTTCAGGTATGACCCAGATGCAGACATGTTTTGTGTCGAAGAATCAAAAGTGTATTTCTAATAGAGGGGCGGGCAAACGACAGGTCAAAGGCAGGTAGAGGTCATCAATCCAGAGAGGGTGCAAAGGGTCCAGAACGGCAGGCAGTCTCAGGTTCAGGGCAGGCAGGATCAGCTGATGGGTAAAAAGTGGGAAGGACTAGGAAACAGGAGCAAGAAACTGACAGAAGAAGGGGAACAAAAGCTGGTAGGTTTCACAAACGAAACAAACTGTCAACAGACAAACAGAGAACACAGGTATAAATACTCACGGGATAATAGGGAAGATGGGCAACACCTGGAGGGGGGTGGAGACAAGCACAAAGAAAGGTGAAACAGATCAGGGTGTGACAAACCATAACTTTAGCAAGCAGTTGCTTATCAACAGATAGAATGACCATCTACAGAGAAATCTGGACGATGCAAAAAATGTGTGACCGAAAAGGTTCATGTGGGTTAAGGTGTGAGGCTAAGTGTGTGTGTGTGTGTGTGTGTGGTGTGTGTGTGTGTGTGTGTGTGTGTGTGTGTGTGTGTGTGCAATTGGGTGAAGAGAGGTATGTACAGTTGAAGTGGGAAGTTTACATACACTTAGGTTGGTGTCATTAAAACTTGTTTTTCAACCACTCCACAAATTTCTTGTTAACAAACTATAGTTTTGTCAAGTCCGTTAGGACATCTATTTTGTGCATGACACAAGTAATTTTTCCAACAATTGTTTACAGACAGATTATTTCACTTATAATTCACTGTATCACAATTTCAGTGGGTCAGATGTTTACATGCACTAAGTTAACTGTACCTTTAAACAGCTTGGAAATTCCAGAAAATGATGTCATGGCTTTAGAAGCTTCTGATAGGCTAACTGACATAATTTCAGTCAATTGGAGGTGTACCTGTATATGTATTTCAAGGCCTACCTTCAAACTCAGTGCCTCTTTGCTTGACATTATGGGAAAATCAAAAGAAATCTGCCAAAAGCTGAGAAAATAAACTGAAGACCTCCACATGTCTGGTTCATCCTTGGGAGCAATTTCCAAACGCCTGAAGGTACCACATTCATCTGTACAAACAATAGTATGCAAGTATAAACACCATGGGACCACGCAGCCATCATACCGCTCAGGAAGGAGACACGTTCTGTCTCCTAGAGATGAACGTACTTTGGTGCGAAAATTGCAAATCAATCCTAGAACAACAGCAAAGGACATTGTGAAGATGCTGGAGGAAACAGGTACAAAAGTATCTATATCCACAGTAAAACGAGTCCTATATTGACATAATCTGAAAGGCCGCTCAGCAAGGAAGAAGCCACTGCTCCAAAACCGCCATAAAAAAAAGCCAGACTACAGTTTGTAACTACACAGGGACAAAGATCGTACTTTTTGGAGAAATGTCCTCTGGTCTGATGAAACAAAAATAGAATTGTTTGGCCATAATGACAATTGTTATGTTTGGAGGAAAAAGGGGGAGCCTTGCAAGCCAAAGAACACCATCCCAACCGTGAAGCGCGGGGGTGGCAGCATCATGTTGTGGGGGTGCTTTGCTGCAGGAGAGACTGGTGCACTTCACAAAATCGATGGCATCATGTGTAGGAAAATTATGTGGAAAAATTGAAGCAACATCTCAAGACATCAGTCAGGAAGTTAAAGCTTGGTCGCAAATGGGTCTTCCAAATGGACAATGACCCCAAGCATACTTCCAAAGTTGTGGCAAAGCATACTTCCAAAGTTGTTACACCAGCTCTGTCAGGAGGAATGGGTCAATATTCACCCAACTTATTGTGGGAAGCTTGTGGAAGGATACCCGAAACGTTTGACCCAAGTTAAACAATTTAAAGGCAATGCTACCAAATACTAATTGAGTTTATGTAAACTTCTGACCCACTGGGAATGTGATGAAATAAAAAGAAATAAAAGCTGAAATAAATCATTCTCTCTACTATTATTCTGACATTTCACATTCTTAAAATAAAGTGGTGATCCTAACTGACCTAAGACAGGGAATTTTTACTAGGATTAAATGTCAGGAATTGTGAAAAACTGAGTTTAAATGTATTTGGCTAAGGTGTATGTAAACTTCCGACTTCAACTCTATGTGTGTTCGTGCAGGGGTAGAAAAGGTAGGTAGGTCTGGGATTCCCTGACAGTAAATGTGTGTTGGCATCAAATGTTAGTTCACCAAACGTGTGCGTGTGTCAGGTCTGCATGTTGCAGGTAGAACAAGTCAAAAAGTGTGAAACGTCAGTTGATGCTCACTAGAACCACTGACTCGTTTTTTAGCCAGAGAGGGGCTGACATAATTGGAGATGGTCTGACATGCATGGAGAGGGGCTGACATGTTACTCTCTCTCTCTTCCTCTCTGTCTCTCCTGGCCTGCTCCCTCTCGTTCTCTCTCTCTCTGTCTCTCTTCCTCTCTGTCTCTCCTGGCCTGCTCTCTCTCGCTCTCTCTCTTTCTCTCTCGCTCTCTTCCTCTGTCTCTCTCCTGGCCTTCTCTCTCGCTCTCTTCCTCTCTCTCTCTCCTGGCCTACTGTCTCTCTCCCTCTCACTCTCTTTCTCTCTCGCTCTTGCTCTCTTCCTCTCGCTCTCGCTCTATTGATCTCTCTCTCTCGCTCTCCCTCTCTGTCTCTCCTGGCCTACTCTCTCTCTCTCTCTCTCTCTCTCTCTCTCTCTCTCTCTCTCTCTCTCTCTCCTCTCTCTCTCTCTCTCTCTCTCACTGTCTCTCCTTGCCTACTCTCTCTCTCTCTCTTTTTTCCTCTCTCTCTCCTGGCCTTCTCTCTCTCTCTCTCTCTCTCTCTCTCTCTCTCTCTCTCTCGCTCTCTCTTCCTCTCTCTCTCTCTGTCTCCCCTGGCCTACTCTCTCTTCCTCTCTGTCTTTCCCTTACTCTCTCTCCCATCTCCCTCTCCTCCCCTCTGCCTTACTCTATTTTCCTCTCCTTCACTTCCTCTCCCTGTCTCATATCTCTCCCTCCCCCTTTTCCCTCCCTCTGTTCTTTCAGTCGTTATCAAAGATTGCCAGTCTAGAAGAAGGCATGGCCCTGAGACAAGAGTGGATGAGAGGACCAGCTATCCATTCCTCCTTTCTCTGAAGTGGTTGCTATTTCTTAATCTTTATTTTGCTGACAGGCATCTGGTTAGGTGTGTGTGTGTGTGTGTGTGTGTGTGTGTGTGTGTGTGTGTGTGTGTGTGTGTGTGTGTGTGTGTGTGTGTGTGTGTGTGTGTGTGTGTGTGTGTGTGTGTGTGTGTGTGTGTGTGTGTGTGTGTGTGTGTGTGTGTGTGTGTGTGTGTGTGTGTGTGTGTGTGTGTGCATTGCTATGCTTTTCTTGGCATTTCCTCTCTCCTCTCTTTCTCTCTTTTTTTGCCAATCTCTCTCTCTCTCCAATGTTTACGCTTTATGAAATGTAATGTTCTCTTTCTTTCTGTCTCTCTCCCTCTCTGTCAAGCTTCAGATCACCTTGTGTCTCTCTCTCCATTCAATGCCATTCCCCTACCCCTCACCCTTCTTACACACACACACACACACACACACCCTCCCTTGTGTCAGAGACTGAACCTGTCACCATGTTACCTTAATGGGACTACACAATTAGACCTTTGTCTTCAATTCACACTACTTTCCAACGTTTTTTAACGCGTTGCAAAGAAGCCCTTTACCATTAATTGCTGCTAATTTTGAGAACTGCGGCTGATAGGTTGACATGCTGAGACTTGACTGGTGAAAGGGGGAGGTTAAAAATAAATATGCTAATTGCCGATATTCATACGTTTGCGCTGTTCTCCGTGTGTTTGAATTGAAACATCACTGTACCTGTAACTTCTGTCCTCTATATCTTTTATTTACATATTCATGAATTCATGATTTACATATTAATATCTATTACCTGTCCTCTATATCTTCTATTTACATATTCATGAATTCATGATTTACATATTAATATCTATTACCCGTCCTCTATATCTTCTATTTACATATTCATGAATTCATGATTTACATATTAATATCTATTACCTGTCCTCTATATCTTCTATTTACATATTCATTAATTAATGATTTACATATAAATATCTACTACCTGTCCTCTATATCTTCTATTTACAAATTCATGAATTAATGATTTACAAATAAATATCTACTACCTGTCCTCTATATCTTCTATTTACATATTCATGAATTAATTATTTACATATAAATATCTATTACCTGTCCACTATATCTTATATTTACATATTAATTAATGGTTTACATATAAATATCTACTACCTGTCCTAGTAATATCTACTACCTGTCCTAGTAATATCTACTACCTGTCCTAGTAATATTTACTCCCTTTAGCCATACTACACCACCATGTTTAGACGCGTGGCAAGGTCCTCAGGACTAAGCTAGACATAACACACACAGGTTGTTTCTATCAGGAAGTGGAGCATGGGGATGATATAGGCTGCCACATACAGGTTGTTTCTGTCAGGAAGTGGAGCATGGGGATGATATAGGCTGGCACACACATGTTCTTTCTATCAGGAAGAGGAGCATGGGGATGATATAGGCTTGCACACAGGTTCTTTCTATCAGGAAGTGGAGCATGGGGATGATATAGGCTGGCACACACAGGTTCTTTCTATCAGGAAGTGGAGCATGGGGATGATATAGGCTGGGACACAGGCTCTTTCTATCAGGAAGTGGAGCATGGGGATGATATAGGCTGCCACACACAGGTTCTTTCTATCAGGAAGTGGAGCATGGGGATGATATAGGCTGGCACACAGGTTGTTTCTATCAGGAAGTGGAGCATGGGGATGATATAGGCTGGCACACAGGTTGTTTCTATCAGGAAGTGGAGCATGGGGATGATATAGGCTGGCACACAGGTTGTTTCTATCAGGAAGTGGAGCATGGGGATGATATAGGCTGGCACACAGGTTGTTTCTATCAGGAAGTGGAGCATGGGGATGATATAGGCTGGCACACAGGTTGTTTCTGTCAGCAAGTGGAGCATGGGGATGATATAGGCTGGCACACAGGTTGTTTCTATCAGGAAGTGGAGCATGGGGATGATATAGGCTGGCACACAGGTTGTTTCTGTCAGCAAGTGGAGCATGGGGATGATATAGGCTGGCACACAGGTTGTTTCTATCAGGAAGTGGAGCATGGGGATGATATAGGCTGGCACACAGGTTGTTTCTATCAGGAAGTGGAGCATGGGGATGATATAGGCTGGCACACAGGTTGTTTCTGTCAGCAAGTGGAGCATGGGGATGATATAGGCTGGCACACAGGTTGTTTCTATCAGGAAGTGGAGCATGGGGATGATATAGGCTGGCACACACAGGTTCTTTCTATCAGGAAGTGGAGCATGGGGATGATATAGGCTGCCACACACAGGTTCTTTCTATCAGGAAGTGGAGCATGGGGATGATATAGGCTGGCACACACAGGTTGTTTCTATCAGAAAGTGGAGCATGGGGATGATATAGGCTGGCACACAAAGGTTCTTTCTGTCAGCAAGTGGAGCATGGGGATAATATAGGCTGGTACACACAGGTTCTTTCTGTCAGGAAGTGGAGCATGGTGATGATATGGGCTGCTTTACTCACAATTTTGAAGCAACTTGATACGAGATTGTTCTTGGACAGAAACTTCCATGGTTTTGTATTCAATACTCTTTCTGTCAACAGATGATGTTACAGCTACTTATCATAGATTAACTTCATCATAGACGAGTGTTCAATCTAAATGTATCAGGTGGAGAAATGGGATGATTTGTTTTATTTATTTCATTGAACCTTTATTTAAGTAGGCAAGTCAATTAAGAACAAATTCTTATTTACAATAACAGCCTACCCCGACCAAACCCTGACGACGCTGGGCCAATTGTGCGCCGCCATATGGGACTCCCAATCACAGCCGGTTGTGATACAGCCTGGATTCAAACCAGGGTGTCTTTAGTGACACCTCAAGCACTGAGATGCAGTTCCTTAGACCGCTGCGCCACTCAGTAGGATGGTAGGATGTAGGATGGTTTCACTCACAATTCAATACAACATACCTAGGGAGACGTGCCATGAGAGAAGGGAAACGGGTACCAGTGACTATGTGCACATTTGCCATAAACATACTCACGATCCATTCTCATCATCAATTTGGTCTAGGCCACAGCCACCGTACCTGTACTCCCAAGACGCGCAAGCCTGTACACAGTAAGGGGATCCCCTGATTGACACAAACAGGAGGGCTTTTAAACACAAGGCCACGCCCTCAATTAACAGTCGCATACACCTGGCGCATGCAGACCAACACGGGTGTGTTGTTAATAGGTCGACAGTTCTCCCCCAGTTACATATCAATCACATCTTGATCCACTCATTTCCTAATATCAATCACCCACACCACACACACACCCAGGAGGAACTGTTTAAGCGTTTAGTGGAGTTTTGGGAGGGTTTGGGGGGGTTCAGCACTAACTCTTTGATGTGAACTGCAAGAGATAATACCATAGAGATTTAGCTGTTACCCTGCTTCTGACAACAGAGACTGGGAGACAGAGAGAGATAGGGGAGAGGAGAAAGAAAGCGACAGAGAGGGAGGAAGGAGAAAGAGAGGTCTCCTCTGAGATTTAATCACTGGCCCAGTGGTTGACAAATCTGTTTTCTTCCTTTTTCCTCCAACACAGCAGTCATCCTTCCATCCCGGGGTTGTCATTCCTCTCTTTACAGTTGTGTTAATGGACAACTCAAGGTGTTCCATCTGACTCTGGCACATCAGCTCTCCATATAGAACCTGTTATGATATCAGTATGTGGCCATTTTAGTAGACGCTCTTATCCAGAGAAATTAGGATTAAGTGCCTTGCTCGAGGGCATATCACCTCTCCATACAGAACCTGTTATGATATCAGTATGTGGCCATTTTAGTAGACGCTCTTATCCAGAGAAATTAGGATTAATTGCCTTGCTCGAGGGCACATCGGCAGATTTTTTTCTAGGCTACCAGCCACCATAAGGGAGGGACAGAAACAGACAAGCCGCAAGAAGAGTATCCATGTCTAGATATAATACCCTGTAGATACAATGCCCTGTAGATATAATACCCTGGTAGATATAATACCCTGGTAGATATAATACCCTGTAGATACAATTCCCTGGGTAGATATAATACCCTGGTAGATATAAGACCCTGTAGATACAATACCCTGTAGATACAATGCCCTGTAGATATAATGCCCTGGTAGATATAATGCCCTGGTAGATATAATACCCTGTAGATATAATGCCCTGTAGATATAATGCCCTGGTAGATATAATGCCCTGTAGATATAATACCCTGGTAGATATAATGCCCTGGTAGATATAATACCCTGTAGATACAATGCCCTGTAGATACAATGCCCTGTAGATATAATGCCCTGTAGTTACAATGCCCTGTAGATATAATGCCCTGTAGATACAATGCCCTGTAGATATAATACCCTGGTAGATACAATGCCCTGTAGATATAATACCCTGTAGATATAATGCCCTGTAGTTACAATGCCCTGTAGATATAATGCCCTGTAGATACAATGCCCTGTAGATATAATACCCTGGTAGATACAATGCCCTGGTAGAAATAATGCCCTGTAGATACAATGCCCTGGTAGATATAATGCCCTGTAGATACAATGCCCTGTAGATACAATGCCCTGTAGATATAATGCCCTGGTAGATATAATACCCTGTAGATACAATGCCCTGTAGATATAATACCCTGGTAGATACAATGCCCTGTAGATATAATACCCTGGTAGATATAATGCCCTGGTAGATATAATACCCTGGTAGATACAATGCCCTGGTAGATATAATGCCCTGTAGATAGAATGCCCTGTAGATATAATACCCTGGTAGATACAATGCCCTGTAGATATAATACCCTGGTAGATTTAATACCCTGTAGATACAATGCCCTGTAGATATAATACCCTGGTAGATGTAATGCCCTGTAGATATAATACCCTGGTAGATATAATACCCTGGTAGATATAATGCCCTGTAGATATAATGCCCTGTAGATACAATGCCCTGTAGATATAATGCCCTGGTAGATACAATTCCCTGTAGATACAATGCCCTGTAGATACAATGCCCTGTAGATATAATACACTGGTAGATACAATGCCCTGTAGATATAATGCCCTGGGTAGATATAATGCCCTGGTAGATATAATACCCTGGTAGATACAATGCCCTGTAGATACAATGCCCTGTAGATACAATGCCCTGTAGATATAATACCCTGGTAGATACAATGCCCTGTAGATATAATGCCCTGGTAGATATAATACCCTGTAGATATAATGCCCTGGTAGATACCATGCCCTGGTAGATATAATACCCTGTAGATACAATGCCCTGTAGATATAATACCCTGGTAGATTTAATACCCTGTAGATACAATGCCCTGTAGATATAATACCCTGGTAGATATAATGCCCTGTAGATATAATACCCTGGTAGATATAATGCCCTGTAGATATAATGCCCTGTAGATACAATGCCCTGTAGATATAATGCCCTGGTAGATACAATTCCCTGTAGATACAATGCCCTGTAGATACAATGCCCTGTAGATATAATACCCTGGTAGATACAATGCCCTGTAGATATAATGCCCTGGGTAGATATAATGCCCTGGTAGATATAATACCCTGGTAGATACAATGCCCTGTAGATACAATGCCCTGTAGATACAATGCCCTGTAGATATAATACCCTGGTAGATACAATGCCCTGTAGATATAATGCCCTGGTAGATATAATACCCTGTAGATATAATGCCCTGGTAGATACCATGCCCTGGTAGATATAATACCCTGTAGATACAATGCCCTGTAGATGTAATGCCCTGTAGATACAATGCCCTGTAGATATAATGCCTTGTAGTTACAATGCCCTGTAGATATAATGCCCTGGTAGATACAATGCCCTGTAGATATAATGCCCTGGTAGATATAATACCCTGGTAGATATAATACCCTGTAGATACAATGCCCTGTAGATATAATGCCCTGTAGATATAATACCCTGGTAGATATAATACCCTGTAGATACAATTCCCTGTTGATATAATACCCTGGTAGATATAATACCCTGGGTAGATATAATGCCCTGTAGATATAATGCCCTGGTAGATACAATGCCCGGTAGATATAATACCCTGGTAGATATAATGCCCTGGTAGATATAATACCCTGGTAGACATAATACCCTGGTAGATACAATGCCCTATAGATATAATGCCCTGGTAGATATAATGCCCTGGTAGATATAATGCCCTGGTAGATATAATACCCTGGTAGATATAATACCCTGGTAGGCACAATGCCCTGTAGATATAATGCCCTGGTAGATATAATGCCCTGGTAGATATAATTCCCAGGGTAGATATAATGCCCTGTAGATACAATGCCCTGGGTAGATATAATGCCCTGGCTAGATACAATGGCCTGGTAGATATAATGCCCTGGGTAGATATAATGCCCTGGGTAGGTATAATGCCCTGGTAGATATAATGCCTCGGTTGATATAATTCCCTGGGTAGATAGAATGCCCTGGGTAGATATAATCCAGGGTAGATATAATGCCCTGGGTAGATATATAATGCCCTGGTAGATATAATGCCTGGGTAGATATAATGTCCTGGGTAGATATAATGCCCTGGTAGATATGTCCTGGGTAGATATAATGCCTGGGTAGATATAATGTCCTGGGTAGATATAATGCCCTGGTAGATATGTCCTGTGTAGATATAATGCCTGGGTATATATAATGCCCTGGGTAAATATAATTCCCTGGGTAAATATAATGCCCTGGTAGATATAATGCCCTGGTAGATATAATTCCCTGGGTAGATATAATGCCTGGGTAGATATAATGCCCTGGTAGATATAATGCCCTGTGTAGATATAGTGCCCTGGGTAGATATAATTCCCTGGGTAGGTGTAATGCCTGTGTAGATATAATGCCCTTGGTATATATAATGCCCTGTGTAGATATAATGTCCTGGGTAGATATAATGCCCTGGTATATATAATGCCCTGTGCAGATATAATGCCCTGTGTAGATATAATGCCCTGGTAGATATAATGCCCTGGTAGATATAATGCCCTGTGTAGATATAATGCCTGGGTAGATTTAATGCCCTGGTAGATATAATGCCTGGGTAGATATAATGCCCTGGGTATATATAATGCCCTGGGTATATATAATGCCCTGGTAGATATAATGCCTGGGTAGGTATAATGCCCTGGGTAGATATAATGCCCTGGTAGATATAATGCCCTGTGTAGATAGATATAATGCCTTGGTAGATATAATTCCCTGGGTAGATATAATGCCCTGGTAGATATAATGCCTGGGTAGATATAATGCCCTGGGTTGATATAATGCCCTGGTAGATATAATGCCCTGGTAGATATAATTCCCAGGGTAGATATAATGCCTTGGAAGATATAATGGCCTTGGTAGATATGCCTGGGTAGATGTAATGCCCTGGTAGATATAATGCCTGGGTAGATATAATGCCTGGGTAGATATAATGCCCTGGTAGATATAATGACCTGGTAGATATAATGCCTGGGCAGGTATAATTCCCTGGGTAGATATAATGCCCTGGTAGATATAATGCCCTGTGTAGATAGATATAATGCCTTGGTAGATATAATTCCCTGGGTAGATATAATGCCCTGGTAGATATAATGCCTGGGTATATATAATGCCCTGGGTTGATATAATGCCCTGGTAGATATAATGCCTGGGTATACATTAGGTGAGGTAGACTTTAACAGGGAGATCTGATAGAGCTCAATTAAACCTGTTGCTGTCAACTAATCCACCATGTCTTCTGTGTGTGTCTTGTCTCAACCTCAACTGACACTATTGGGAAGACCAGCATTTTACACTGAGTGCTGGTTTCCCAGACAGACTAACTCTAGATCAAGAGTCCCCATTGAGCATGTTTTTTTGTCCAGGACTAGGTTGAATGTGTCCTGGAAATCTGTTATAAGCTTCGTCTAAAGATGAGGAGTAAGAAATATCAGACCAATACGCAGCGTGGTAAGTGTCCATACTTAGATTTTATTTTAACCTTGACCACTAAACAAGACCGCCAGTGCTGTACAGTACTACGACTATACAGCGAAACAACCACCCACAAACACAAGAGAAAATAAACCCATATAAATATGGCCTCCAATTAGAAGCAACGACAACCAGCTGCTTCTAATTGGAGGTCGTTCCCAAAACTAACATAGAAATAGAACAACTAGAAATACAAACATAGAAATACAAAACATAGAACAATACCCCAAAAAACCCGACAACACAAAACAAACACACCCCTGCCACGTCCTGACCAAACTACAATAACAAATAACCCCTTATACTGGTCAGGACGTGACAAAACCGGTATTCACTGTAGAGAACAAGAGAGAAGAATGTGTAGAATTCAATACTTCTATTACATAAAATAATTGTAGAATTTTAATGGTTTTGTTATAGAAAATAATGTCTAATTTCAACATTTCTGTTATAGAAAAGAATGTAGAATTTCAACAGTTCTGTTATAGAAAACAATGTAGAATTTCAACAGTTCTGTTATAGAAAAGAATGTAGAATTTCAACAGTTCTGTTATAGAAAATAATGTAGAATTTCAACAGTTCTGTTATAGAAAAGAATGTAGAATTTCAACAGTTCTGACTCAGTTGGTTGGAGCCTGGATGAAAAATGATTATATTTTCATAAAACATGGAATTGTGGAAACAAGTTTTAGATGCAGATGTCAAGCCTCATGTATTTTAATATTTAATCATGATGTTTTAGTTTACCACATTGTACACTCAAAGTCGTGAACCAAGCCTCAGGATTCCAACATTTCCCATAAACCAGGTCCTGCAGAATAGTAATCTTCCCAGCATCCCAGCAGAGCAGCTGAAGGCCTTAGAGGGCCTCATCTATCAGTTATATGTTCGATATGTAAATTCATTATCAAAATGTATTGTTTGGAGGGCTGTCCATTTGAATAGAAAACAGCTCAATCAAAATGTATTCTTTATATAAGAGTCCCAGAGTGCAGAGCAGCTAGCTAGGCCTGTAGAGAGAAAGAAGCTAGAGTTGAACATACTCCAATTTTACACACACACACACACACACACACACACACACACACACACACACACACACACACACACACACACACACACCCTTTGATGGTTGCATTGTAATCGTATGTAGCGGAAAATCTAATTTCTTCAGATTTTTCAGTCTTACATTCTGTAACCTCCTCCCTCTCCTTCTCTCTCTCTCTCTCTCTACACTCCTCCACTCTCTATCTTCCTGCTCTCTCTATCTCCCTCTCCCTCCACTCATCCTCCCTCCCTTCCTTCCTTCCTTCCTTCCTTCCTTCCTTCCTTCCTTCCTTCCTTCCTTCCTTCCTTCCTTCCTTCCTTCCTTCCTTCCTTCCTTCTTTCCTTCCTTCCTTCCCTCTACACTCCTTCTCTCTCTTACTTTCTCCTCCCTTCTATCCCCCTCCCCCTTCTCTCTTTCTCCCTTTCGATAGTCTCCCCATTCCTCCCTCCTGCCTCCTCCGTTGGTTTGCCCCAAGGATATCACCCCTCCTACACGGCCTCGTCTCATCCCTCTCTCCCTCCGTTTATTTATATCAATGAGCAAAAGTCCTCCTTTCATCTTCCTCCAGATAGATCAGTTCAGTTCAGCTTCATGAAGAACTGGAGAACTGGGTGTCTGTGTGTCTGAGTGTTTGTGTCTCTGTGTGTGTGTGTGTCTGAGTGTTTGTGTCTCTGTGTGTGTGTGTGTGTGTGTGTGTGTGTGTGTGTGTGTGTGTGTGTGTGTGTGTGTGTGTGTGTGTGTGTGTGTGTGTGTGTGTGTGTGTGTGTGTGTGTGTGTGTGTGTGTGTGTGTGTGTGTGTGTGTGTGTGTGTGTGTGTGCGTGCGGTGCGGTGCGTGTGTAGGTTCATGCGTGCGTGTGTGTGTGTGTGTAGTTTCATTTGTATGTTACCCACAGCATATGGAACATGCATGTCTTGTTACAGTTTTTTACAATCACTTTGGCTCTAATTTCAGAACCTTGATGTCATTTTACAAAACTCTAGACGCAAAACTCACAACCTATGATCAAAATGCACATTTTTCAAAACTCAAATACTTTTTCCAATTGCTTGAATACAATCCACATAAAGATAAGGTCATTTGTTCATTGAACTAAAATCACCTGTTCAAAATGACACAACTTAACATCAAAGTATTACCATTTCAAAATGCAATTCACACATTACATCTGAGATGACTGTCTATTCATTTCATTACAATGATCTAACTATCAATTAATACACCTGCTGAAAATGATAAGTAACTGTTGCATTACTGTTAATGCATAGTTGTATGGAAACTGACAAACAATATTCCATGTTTAGATCATGAAAGTTTCAGGATAACGAGATCCATTGACACCAATTACTGTGGATCATGAACCAATTGGACTACATTATCTATGGATGTAATATTTCATCATCATTCTTTATCAGACACTGTTTCTGTGGTCCCATGTACCACTTTTCCAGACCATGTTTTGACATTACTGTACACTCACCGGCCACTTTATTAGGTACATCTATCTAGTACTGGGTAGGACCCCCTTTTGCCTCCACAACAGCCTGAATTATTCACAGTGTTGTACATTAAGAGATGCCCTGCTGCACACCACTGTTTTAAACAGCTGTTATTTGAGCATTTGTGGCTTTTCTGTTAGCTTGAATGAGTCTGGACGTTCTCCTCTGACCTCTCTCATTAACAAGGTGTTTTTGCCCACAGAACTGTCGCTCACTGAATGTGTTTTGTTTATCGCACCATTCTCTGTAAACTCTAGAGACTGTAGTGCATAAAAATCCCAGGAGGGCAGCTGTTTCTGAGATGCTGGAATCACCATGTGTGTCATCAACAATCCTACCAAGGGTCAAAGTTGCTTAGATTACTCATCTTGCCCGTTCTAATGTTTGGTCGAACAACATCTAAAGCTCTCTACTCTATATACATTTACATTTACATTTAAGTCATTTAGCAGACGCTCTTATCCAGAGCGACTTACAAATTGGTGCATTCACCTTATAATATCCAGTGGAACAACCATTTTACAATAGTGCATCTAAATCTTTTACGGGGGGGGGGGGGTTAGAAGGATTACTTTATCCTATCCCAGGTATTCCTTAAAGAGGTGGGGTTTCAGGTGTCTCCGGAAGGTGGTGATTGACTCCGCTGTCCTGGCGTCGTGAGGGAGCTTGTTCCACCATTGGGGTGCCAGAGCAGCGAACAGTTTTGACTGGGCTGAGCGGGAACTGTGCTTCCTCAGAGGTAGGGAGGCGAGCAGGCCAGAGGTGGATGAACGCAGTGCCCTTGTTTGGGTGTAAGGCCTGATCAGAGCCTGAAGGTACGGAGGTGCCGTTCCCCTCACAGCTCCGTAGGCAAGCACCATGGTCTTGTAGCGGATGCGAGCTTCGACTGGAAGCCAGTGGAGAGAGCGGAGGAGCGGGGTGACTCTATATATTGATTTGCAGGCAGCCACATGATTCGCTGTTTGAATGTAACCTTCCTTGATGGGCTAAATCAGGTCTGTAGAGCTGATGGCATGACCTAAGATTGAGGAATCTTTCTCCACATGGAGGTGGAAGGTATATGATAGGCGCCCTCACGAACAAGCCACCCTTCTCCAGGCCATGGATGACGCATGCAATGACATCACGGCAGACCAGTGTCAGGCCTGGATTCGCGCGAAGATTCTTCCCAAGATGTTTGGCCAATGAAAACATCCATTGTGATGTGGATGAGAACCTGTGGCCAAATCCACAAGACAGGGTTGAGGGAGATATATAGAAATACAGTAATCAATCCTTTGTTTTGTTTTTTACAGTAAGCCAGGTGAGGAACACTGCAGTTGATGTTTTACTGTAGTTTTTTCCTTTTTTTGTAGCTAATTATTTTTGCTTTGATTCAAAGAAACCTATGTTGTGATTTTACTGTATTTCTTCAATACATTTCATATTTTGGTCAATGATTCCACTGTGTCTGTAGTATTCTCTCTACTAGTCCTTTTACAGTGATGTATTTATGTGTAGTAGCATAATGAAACATGTATCACATATTTATACTACAATATTTAATGATTGAACGAACAACTACAGAGTGAAACTATCGGTATCTTGTGTGTGGGTGATCTAAATGAATGTTCCTATGGTATTTCATGATAAATTAGTTATTTGAACCAATGACTCTGCAAGTGCAAGGTTTCTTTAAAGATATGAATGCGCAATGCAATGTTTTGAACATTGGACAGCCTGTGTTACAAGTGATGACCGTTTTGAGTTTTGTGTCTAGAGTTTTGAAAAATGACCACAAGGTTCTGAAAATAGTGCCAAAGGGATTGTAAAAAACTGTAACGTCTCAACCAACATGACTGCTGTGAACAAGTTCATAACTAACACCGGTAGCTATGAGGAAGATGTGTGTGTGCGTACGTGTGTGTACGTGTGTGGAGAAGAGTACATTTATATGAAATATCAGTTAACCTTTCTTTCCAGTGGAAAGCGCCACATGGATGTGATATTTTATTAACTGTGGCAGGTGATATATTTTTTCAGTTTCCACTGTGAGATTACATTAAGCTGTTATCACCTCTCCTCTTCCTCTCCTCGCCACCTCCTTTCCTCCCTCGTTCTCCCTATCCCTCGTTCCCCTATCCCTCGCTCTTTGTGCATACGGCAATTACATTCAGAGTGGGGACAGAGAGAAGGGGGAGAAAGAGAGAGAGAGAGAGAGAGAGAGACACAGATAAGAGATCAAGATTAAAAAGCTCTTGAGTCTCCCTCCCTCCTCCCTTATTCCCAGCCAAAGAGGCAAACCCCTCCTCCCTTGCTCCCCCATCTCTCTCTACCTCTCCTCCATTCTCCTAGGGTCTGACGGCAGGGCTGTATCTGTCGCTAGGGTGATGTCTCCACGGCGATGTCACAGGGGTCTCTAAGCAACATGGAATTGTTTATTAATAGTAGCTGTTTCCAACTACCCTCTGGCTGCACAATACTGACGTACAGCACACAGGAGATGGAGGGAAAGAGAGAGAGAGAGAGAGAGAGAGAGAGAGATGGAGGTAGAGAGAAAGATGGAGGAAGCGAGAGAAGGAGAAGAAAGTGGGTGGTGTTATATTATGCCTGGTTGGCCCTGTCCGGGGGTAACTTTGGACGGGGGTCACAGTGTCGTCGTCGTCGTGCCCCCCCCCCCCCCCCCCCCGGTGTAATTCTCCAGTCTTATGTGGTGTCCTGTGTGACCTTAGGTATGCTCCCTCTAATTCTCCCATCTCTCTCTTTCTCTCTCCCATCCCAGAGGTCCTGAGCCCTTCACTCTTAGAAAAAAGGGTTCCAAAAGGGTTCTTCAGCTGTCCCCGTAGGAGCAGCCTTTTTGGTTCCAGGTAGAACCTTTTGAGTTCCATTCAGAACCCTCTCCCAAAAAGGGTTCTTCAAAGGGTTTTCCTATGGGGACAGCTGAAGAACCCTTTGCTTTTCTAGATAACACCTCTTTTTCTAAGAGTGTAGGACCATGTCTCAGGACTACTTGGCCTGACGACTCCTGGCTGTCCTCGTCCCCAGTCCACCTGGTCGTGCTGCTGATCCAGTTCCTGCTGTTCTGCCTGTGGCTATGGAAACCTCACCTGTTCACCGGACATGCTACCTTGTCCCAGACCTGCTGTTTCCTTGTCCCGGACCTTCCTCTCTCTCCCTCTCCCTCCCCCCTCCCTCTCCCTCCCTCTCCCTCTTACTCTCCCTCTCTCTCTCTACAGCACCTGCTGTCTCAACCTCTGAATGCTCGGCTATGAAAAGTCAACTGACATTTACCCCTGAGGTGCTGACCCGTTGCCCCCTCTATAACCACTGTGATTACTATTGACCCTACTGGACATCAATGAACGTTTGAACATCTTGAAGAACAATCTGTCCTTAAAGGGGAAATGCCTCCTAGAAGCAACTTCTCTGGTTATAAATGGTCTATACGGCATTGAGATGTGTAAGAAACATTCATTCTAATGTCAAAATGGACTACAAAGTGTAAATAGGATCATTTTGGTCATAAAGTCAGTCTCGTCCAAAACCAGATTTGGAAGTGAGTGCGTCATGACAGGTCTGGATGGGTGGAGTACGGATTACGTACACGCCCACTTTTGTCAATGATGTCCAATAGCCCAGAGACAACAAGGTGTGGTCCACTCCCAGCTGACATGTGTTGTGAACGTGTTGTCAAGCAGTGTTGCCAACTTAGTGACTTTGTCACTATATTTAGCGAGTATTCAGACCCCTCTAGCGACACATTTTCAAAAAAGCAACTAGTGAAAAATCTAGTGACTTTTTCTGGTGTTATTGGAGACTTTTGGAGACTCTGACATGAAAGCACGTATCATTCTTAGTCTTCTCAACAAGCAGCGGGTGCAGCCGTGGGCCCCACCCCCGTCCCAAAGCACTCCCAGTCCTCACGCTGCAGTCAGAGCAGGAGATGTTCACTCCTCCACGTCCAGACTGCAAATGAATCGCGCATGCAGGAAGCCGCCGCTGGCTGATCCCGCCCTGGCTTACATAAAAAAATAACAATTCACTTGAATTAGGGCCAGACTAGTTACCATAATTTTCTCACATTGCCATTGACAGTTTTTTCTATTGTCTCTTTTTGGTCCATTTAGATTGTTAATGTAGATTGTATACAAAAAAAATGTAAAAAATGTTATGGTTAAAAATGTTCATGTTTTACTGTGACTTGTTGTAGGCTCCTAAGTGGACCATAAGGTCAAAAACCAAACCAAATTATGAAAACTAAACTAAAAAAACAAAAAATAAAAAATAAAAAAAACATTAAAATAAAAACGAAATAACTCTGCCAGTGTCTCTTTTGGGTCACTTTTGCCGGTCCCAAACCCGGATAAAGGAGGAGGGTTGGAATTGTGACATAAAAAAAAACAAGAATCGACAGAAGAAAGTTCATTTGTAGTTCTAAACATATTTAGGGTGTTTTTTACTCACTTTTTGTCTCTCCCACGACGTTATTCCTCTCTCCTACAGCAACGTTATTCCTCTCTCCTACAGCGACGTTATTCCTCTCTCCTACAGCGACGTTATTCCTCTCTCCTACAGCGACGTTATTCCTCTCTCCTACAGTGACGTTATTCCTCTCTCCTACAGTGACGTTATTCCTCTCTCCTACAGCGACGTTATTCCTCTCTCCTACAGCGACGTTATTCCTCTCTCCTACAGCGACGTTATTCCTCTCTCCCACGACGTTATTCCTCTCTCCTACAGCGACGTTATTCCTCTCTCCCCCAACGTTATTCCTCTCTCCTACAGCGACGTTATTACTCTCTCCTACAGCGACGTTATTCCTCTCTCCTACAGTGACGTTATTCCTCTCTCCTACAGTGACGTTATTCCTCTCTCCTACAGCGACGTTATTCCTCTCTCCTACAGGGACGTTATTCCTCTCTCCTACAGTGACGTTATTCCTCTCTCCTACAGTGACGTTATTCCTCTCTCCTACAGCGACGTTATTCCTCTCTCCTACAGCGACGTTATTCCTCTCTCCTACAGCGACGTTATTCCTCTCTCCTACAGCGACGTTATTCCTCTCTCCTACAGCGACGTTATTCCTCTCTCCCACGACGTTATTCCTCTCTCCTACAGCGACGTTATTCCTCTCTCCTACAGCGACGTTATTCCTCTCTCCTACAGTGACGTTATTCCTCTCTCCTACAGCGACGTTATTCGTCTCTCCTACAGGGACGTTATTCCTCTCTCCTACAGTGACGTTATTCCTCTCTCCTACAGCGACGTTATTCCTCTCTCCTACAGCGACGTTATTCCTCTCTCCTACAGCGACGTTATTCCTCTCTCCTACAGCGACGTTATTCCTCTCTCCCACGACGTTATTCCTCTCTCCTACAGCGACGTTATTCCTCTCTCCTACAGTGACGTTATTCCTCTCTCCTACAGTGACGTTATTCCTCTCTCCTACAGCGACGTTATTCCTCTCTCCTACAGTGACGTTATTCCTCTCTCCTACAGCGACGTTATTCCTCTCTCCCGCGACGTTATTCCTCTCTCCCACGACGTTATTCCTCTCTCCTACAGCGACGTTATTCCTCTCTCCTACAATGACGTTATTCCTCTCTCCTACAACGACGTTATTCCTCTCTCCTACAGTGACGTTATTCCTCTCTCCTACAGTGACGTTATTCCTCTCTCCTACAGCGACGTTATTCCTCTCTCCTACAGCGACATTATTCCTCTCTCCTACAGCGACGTTATTCCTCTCTCCTACAGTGATGTTATTGCTCTCTCCCACGACATTATTCCTCTCTCCTACAGCGACGTTATTACTCTCTCCTACAGCGACGTTATTCCTCTCTCCTACAGCGTCCATCACAATTACATGCACATGGCCAATTATGCAAATTAGGTGATGACGTCATTTAGCGATTTCTAGCGACTTTTAGGACAGCCAATAGCTACTTTCCTTACTGAGGAGTTGGCAACACTGTTGTCAAGTCTGCAATGCACGCACACTTGCTCGGCATAGGAGTGAAAATGGGCTTCCATAAAGTTGGTGCAAAGTTCTAATGCATTCAACAATATTGTGCAAGATTGAGAGAGAGAGAGAGAGAGAGGGGAAGAGGAAGGGATAGAGAGAGATGGAGGGAGAGAGAGAGAGAGAGGGAGAGAGGGAGAAAGAGAGCAAGATGGGGAGAGAGAGAGAGGGAGAAAGAGAGCAAGATGGGGAGAGAGAGAGAGAGAGAGAGAGAGGGGGGAAGAGGAAGGGATAGAGAGAGAGGGAGAGAGGGGAAGAGGAAGGGATAGAGAGAGAGAGAGAGAGAGAGAGAGAGGGAGAAAGAGAGCAAGATGGGGGAGAGAGAGAGGGAGAAAGAGAGCAAGATGGGGAGAGAGAGAGAGAGGAAAAGGAAGGGATAGAGAGAGAGGGAGAGAGGGGAAGAGGAAGGGATAGAGAGAGAGAGGGAGAAAATTAAAAAGCTCTTGAGAGTCCTCCCTCCCTTCCTCCCTCATTCCCTGCCAAACTCAGAGGGAGGGCGGGACTTACCTGACAGCTCTTGGCTGTGATCTTATCCAACTGGGAACTACAAGTCCACTAATCAGCCAATCCCCATTCACTGAGTCTGACACAAACCCCTTTAGCCTAATTCAAACTTCACAACCAATGTCTCCTAATTCCCATATAAGCCATATTAGAAATGTCCCTCTCCTCTTCCTGTACTCCAGGATATGACTGTGTCTGTGTCACAAATGGCACCCTATTCCCTTGGTGCACTACTTTTGACCTGGGCCCTATGGTCAAACGTAGTGCACTATATAGGGAATAGGGTGCCATTTTGTGATGCACACACAGTAATGGAAACACTGGTGTCACTGCTGTCGTATTAGTCGTGTTACTCCCAAAATGATTAGAGCAGCTGCGACAGGTTCTCTCTCTCACACGCATACACTCCTCAATCCCAAAATGAAATGTTCCTCACACACACACCAGCCCTCGAAATTAAATGAGTCTCACTTTGAAAATGAGATTAGGCCTAGCCAAGCCAGACACATGATTAACTGCAGACAATAACACAACACCAAGGCAAGGACCAGGTTGTCTCTGTTTTTCTTGTTTTTGGGGTACGCATTCCAAAATGGAACCCTATTCACCATACAGTGCATTACTTTTGATTAGAGCCTTATGACCCCTGTTCCAAAGTAGTGTACTGTAAAGGGAATAGGGTGCCTTTTGGGACTCATTTTGTGTCTGCGTCTTTAGCAGGTTAAAAGCTCAGCCCTGATTAAGTATTCACAAGATGGCTTCATGATGGGGAGAGAGGGAGGGGGAGAGAGTGAGAAAGAGAGAAAGATGGCTTCATGAGGGAGAGAGAGAAATATGTCTTCGTGAAGGAGAGAGAGGGAGAGAGAGAGAAAGATGTCTTCATGAGGGGGAGAGAGGGGGAAGAGAGAAATATGGCTTCATGAGGGGGAGAGAGGGGGAAGAGAGAAATATGGCTTCATGAGGGGAGATAGGGAGAAATAGAGAAATATGGCTTCATGGGGGGAGAGAGGGAGAAATAGAGAAAGATGTCTTCATGAGGGGTAGAGAGGGAGAAAAACAGAAAGAAAAGAAAGAGAGAAATGTGGATGAGTTTACTGTTGACAGAGCTGGAGAGATGGAGGGAGAGAAGCAGGGTTATCTTCTCCTCTCATCAGGCTTCTCTCTCTTTCTCTCAGAACAATGGTGCTAGCTTGTGATTGGCTGTCAGCCAATAAACACTGACACCCAGACCATGATCAGAAAGAGGCTTTCTCTTTCTCTCTCTCTCTCTCTTTCACCCTCTATCTATCAAATGCTCTCTCTTTCTCTCTCTCTCTCGCTCTCTCTCTCTCTCTCTCCCAATTCAATTCAATTCAAAGGGTTTTATTGGCATGGGAAACATATGTTTACATTGCCAAAGCAAAGGAAATTGATAATAAACAAAAGTGAAACAAACAATATAAAATGAACAGTAAACACTCACAAAAAGTTCTGAAGGAATAAAGACATTTAAAAATGTCACATTATGTCTATGTACAGCGTTGTAACAATGTGCAAATAGTACAAAAGGGAAAATAAATAAACCTAAATACGGGTTGTATTTAGAATCTCTTACTCCTACTCTCTCTCTCTCTCTTTCACCCTCACTCTATCAAACACTCGCTATCTCTCAACTCTCTCTCTTCCCCTTTATCTCCCTCTCTCTCTCTCTCTCTCTCTCTCTCTCTCTCGCTGTCTCTCTCTTTCACCCTCTATCTATCTAACGCTCTCTATCTCTCAACTCTCTCTCACTTTCTCACAAACTCACCCTCTCTCTATCTATCTCACTCTCTCTCTCTCTCCTGTGCTCCCTCAACCCTTCTTTCCACTGAAGCACAACATTTTTGTTTCCCCCCTTTTCCTCTCTTATTCTCCTTCCTCCTTTCTCTCAACAGCTCCTCCCACACCTCCTTTCATCCCTCTTTCCTTCAAAACAAAGCAGTCCTAGTGATCTTCATGTCCTGTTTCCCTTCCCCCTCCGAGTGCACGCCTTTTTAACACCTCTCAAAATGAAAGGGAGGGAGTGAGGTGGTGAGTGAGTGAGTGAGTGAGTGAGTGAGTGAGTGAGTGAGTGAGTGAGTGAGTGAGTGAGTGAGTGAGTGAGTGAGTGAGTGAGTGAGTGAGTGAGTGAGTGAGTGAGTGAGTGAGTGAGTGAGTGAGTGAGTGAGTGAGTGAGTGAGTGAGTGAGTGAGTGAGTGAGTGAGTGAGTGAGTGAGTGAGTGAGTGAGTGAGTGAGGAGACTGGAGGACTTTCTGTATTCATCATCTCAAAGAGCCCTTCATTAAATCCCTCTCACCATCCCTCCGTCTCTCTCCATTTCTCTCATCTTCTCTCCATTGCTCCGTTCTCAGTCAGTCAATCAGCCACTCTGGGAACGTTTTAGACTAGTGATGAGTAAGAGAGAACATGTCAGTCAATCTGTTCTGTTAGCAGCCAGTGAACCTCTTCAGATTGCTTTTGACAAGGGCCCATAGGGCCACACTTTGTGACGCAGTTCCTGAGATGCAGTTCTTGAAAAACAACATCGTCAACAACCTGAGGTGTCATGGCCGTAGGGGCCACAAGGACACATGCTCCCTCCAATTAGTCCTGTTTAAAAAAAAAATGCAGATGTTAAATTACTGATTTTTCAGCGCATGTTTTATCATAATTATGAATAAAAATATCTGCCAGCATTAGTTTGTGGCGGGGGCACACTGACTGGACCCCCCCTATTCTCCCTAGTAAGTGGCTCCTTACAAGGTGTACCATTGGTGATATGAGCTATGCAGGATGCTAGATAGTGTAGTGCGTGCAGACAGTATCGTCAGGGGAGGAGGAGAGAGAGTGTTGTGTTACACGCACAGTGTTTGATTTGATTTGAGCTGCCGGTGATGGGCAGGACTGGCAGAAGGTATGAGCTGCCGGTGATGGGCAGGACTGGCAGAAGGTATGAGCTGCCGGTGATGGGCAGAACTGGCAGAAGGTATGAGCTGCCGGTGAGGGCCAGGACTGGCAGAAGGTATGAGCTGCCGGTGATGGGCAGGACTGGCAGAAGGTATGAGCTGCCGGTGATGGGCAGGACTGGCAGAAGGTATGAGCTGCCGGTGATGGGCAGGACTGGCAGAAGGTATGAGCTGCCGGTGATGGCCAGGACTGGCAGAAGGTATGAGCTGCCGGTGATGGGCAGGACTGGCAGAAGGTATGAGCTGCCGGTGATGGGCAGGACTGGCAGAAGGTATGAGCTGCCGGTGATGGCCAGGACTGGCAGAAGGTATGAGCTGCCGGTGAAGGGCAGGACTGGCAGAAGGTATGTTTGTAAATCAATGTGATCAAGCTACGTATGTAGCCTATTGACTCCTCCTTGGTGAATAAATACATGTTGTTTCTCTGTAATACTAGACATCCATTAATGAAGTTGGCTTTAGCTAGCCAGCTAGATAGGTTCTCAATCTCCCAATCTCATAACCAGCTACCAAACCATGTCATGCTATCAATGGAGTTAGACTAGCTTGTCTAGCTATCTTAGCTGGTATGCCTGCTGGCAAGATTGCTAGACTTTAGAAAATACTCTAATTATTGGGTTATGATACTTTATACCAGTGTGGCACTTGTACTAAACTCCTAAGACATAACAGTTCTTAAAGAATCAATGTGCATCATTCATTAAAATGATAATTGAACAGGTAAAGAGGTATGCTTAGATAACCTATGCAGAAAAATCTAAAAAAGATTCACACATAATTAAGCATAAGGATTACCGCTCTAGATTTCAGGAAAAAACTGTTTCAGGTGTTTGAAAAATGCTAAATTCTCCGACATCACCCCCCCCCCCCTCCAAAAATAATGTCAGCAACAACCTTGATATGAAACGTTTCCTTCCAGCATCATCATGTCCATTAGTAGATAAGACAGGAAGAGAGAATCAATCAATCAATAGTTCAAATCTACTAGCTGTTTATCAGAGACTGGAAATGTCCTGCATTCACTCTCACTTTAATTCTCCCGTTAGCAATTAGCTTAATCAATCATTTTTACATTTTGGGGGGTTTGTTAGTAAGTTATTTTTATTTTTTATGGTGCTAAACTGTTTATTTATTTATTTTATTATGAACAAAACAAATACAAAACAGAAATATACAAACAAGAGTACAGGGGTATTTCACATCCAGATACATTTTCAATTTGTCCAAATGTTTTATGGTACGTATAGATTTTTTGGTTTTTACACTTACTGATGCTTAATCAATTCATAATCATGCAGCCCGTTAGCATTTAGCTAAGCGTTCTTCCCAAAATGGCACCCTATTCCCTATATAGTGCACTACCCTATGAGCCCTGGTCAAAAGTAGTGCACTATAAAGGGAATAGGGTGCCAATTGGGATACACATAAAATCTCCAACATGCAGTCCAATGCTAAATGAGTCTGTAGTAAATCTGACTGAATTGGTAAATTATGGGTAAATGACTGAGTCCTAAATACCTAAATAAAGTACTGCTAACATTGGTGAAAATCTCGTTTTTTGTGTGAATGATTAAGTTAATCAACGTTTTGAACAAGGATGAAGAGAAGGCAGGAGTGCACACTGAATTATACCCTGATGAAGACAGCTTGTCTGTGGAAACGTTGGACATAAACATTATTACATCTGAGCTCCTAGAGCGTGTGGCTCTCCTTTATTTTTCTTAGGAGTGAAAACACATGGAGTCAGAGACAGCTTCTTAAAAGGCCTCTTAGACAACCATACACTTGTGTATGTGTGTGTGTGTGTGTGTGTGTGAGTGTGTGTGTGTG
Source organism: Salmo salar (assembly GCF_965601325.2). Classification (NCBI taxonomy): domain Eukaryota; kingdom Metazoa; phylum Chordata; class Actinopteri; order Salmoniformes; family Salmonidae; genus Salmo; species Salmo salar. Next base: position 10,788,247 of record NC_138294.1, read on the forward strand.
TGTGTGTGTGTGTGTGTGTGTGTGTGTGTGTGTGCCTGTACTAGTTTGTGAGAGCCCCTGTCACATCCATTATAGGTGTGACAGTCAAAGTGATGTCTGCATTGACTGCTCTCCCTCCTGTGGCCTGACTTACCAGCTCTCACAGTCTCACATCAGAATTAGACATTTCTCAAACATCAAATTTCGAAATGTTTAGGGTTCAGTTGAGGCGTTAAGTCCAAATTCTTAAGGTTAGGCATTAACTCCCAATGGTTAAGGTAAGGGTTAAGGTCGTGGGATAGACTTAACTAAAATATCCAAAATAACTTTCTATCGCTGAATTTGAACTCGCAACCTTTGGAATCAGATGCTGACGCCCATCTACCATCCCAGTCCACAACACCTTTAGCACAACTGAAACCGACTGGAAGGTAACAGCACTCATTGTTGCCCCTGGCGGCTGGTTTACACTTCATCTCCCAATGTCCTCAGCCCATCCATCCCTACATCAGCTGTTAGGCCCTCACTTCTCCTATCAATCTACCACACTAGACAAGGGAGGGTTGAGGAAGGGGGGACGGAAGGAGGAAGAGTGGTGTCCGCTCCAGGACTGGAGGATGGAGGAGTAGAGAAACATGATGTAGATGAGAGAGGGAGGAATGCTTAGGCAGGGGAGGAGAGAGAGGGAGAGAGACATGGGGTGAGGAGAGAAAAGGAGGGAAAGAGAAGGGGGGGTGGGGAGGAGAGAGAGAGAGGAATGCTTAGGTAGGGGAGGAGAGGCAGGGAAAGAGAAGGGAAGGGGGGAAGGAGAGAGAGAGAGGGAGGAAAGGAAATAGAGATGAGGGAGGAGAGAGAGGTAGGAAGGGAGGGAAGGAAGGAAGGAGAGTGAGAGAGGGAGGGAAGGAAGGAGAGATGAGGGAGGAGAGAGAGGTAGGAAGGGAGGGAAGGAAGGAGAGATGAGGGAGGAGAGAGAGGTAGGAAGGGAGGGAAGGAAGGAAGGAGAGATGAGGGAGGAGAGAGAGGTAGGAAGGGAGGGGAGGAAGGAAGGAAGGAGAGTGAGAGAGGGAGGGAAGGAAATAGAGATGAGGGAGGAGAGAGAGGTAGGAAGGGAGGGAAGGAAATAGAGATGAGGGAGGAGAGAGAGGTAGGAGGGAAGGAAGGAGAGATGAGGGAGGATGAATGAGAGATGAGGGAGGAGAGAGAGGTAGGAAGGGAGGGAAGGAAGGAGAGATGAGGGACACAGAGAGGGAGAAGTGTTTTTAAATCCTCTCCAGTCCTCATAATGTCATGTTAGCGATTACCATCACCTCACAGCAGTCTCCCATCAGCATATCAGAGTTTATACTGCTACGTGTGTGTTCTATTCTGTCTGTCTATTTTTGGTTCTGCTTTTTGTATTGCCTCACACCACTTATCACCGACATGCCGGGAGGACAATTATACTTCAAACATGTTAGCACTTCATTTAAAATGAGGTGTAAACCCTGTGGTGTTACTAACAAGACAACTGGCAAACATAAATTAGCTGGCTTCCATCCAGATGGGATAGATTTTCAATCAACTATTCTTAAATCCGCATTAAAAACAATATGCACATTTTCCCACCAGAGGTGTGTTTCCATTAAACTGACTTGTTGGGGATTTAAATGCTGTGTGTGATGACATGGTGCAAATAAAAAGCTATTTGGTGCTTTAGTTTTCATATACCAAATAAAAAGCAATTTGGTGCTTTAGTTTTCATATACCAAATAAAAAGCAATTTGGTGCTTTAGTTTTCATATACCAAATAAAAAGCTATTTGGTGCTTTAGTTTTCATATACCAAATAAAAAGCTATTTGGTGCTTTAGTTTTCATATACCAAATAAAAAGCTATTTGGTGCTTTAGTTTTCATATACCAAATAAAAAGCAATTTGGTGCTTTAGTTTTCATATACCAAATAAAAAGCAATTTGGTGCTTTAGTTTTCATATACCAAATAAAAAGCTATTTGGTGCTTTAGTTTTCATATACCAAATAAAAAGCTATTTGGTGCTTTAGTTTTCATATACCAAATAAAAAGCTATTTGGTGCTTTAGTTTTCATATACCAAATAAAAAGCAATTTGGTGCTTTAGTTTTCATATACCAAATAAAAAGCAATTTGGTGCTTTAGTTTTCATATACCAAATAAAAAGCAAAGTTCAATGTGTTTCCATCACATTTTCTTCTCTACTGATGGTTTAGTCACAAAAACGGTTGCGATTAAATAATAAACTTGATGATTCTGGTTTTGGCGTGTTCTCTAGACAACAGCTTGCTGATGAAGTGGACAGGGTATCTGGATTTTTATTTGATCATGTCCCCAGCATTCAAATAAGACCCTCAATATTTAATGTAAACTTGCGTCAAGGTCATCACCGTCCATCACTTAACACCACCATAAATTCATCAGAATTGATTTCATTTGCCTATAAACTCTTAATGTTTCCCACGTCCTAGTGGAAGAACAATGTAGCATATCATCACGTGACTCCAACTTTACTTCCACATGATTTATTATATCAATATTTGCCCATGAAAGGTGTAACTGCAATTCGGGGCGTTCCTGCATCTGTAGTAACCCCTCTTTATACTTCTATTGGTCAATGTTTAAGGAGGCGGTAGGCGGGGGGGCGCTCCAGTACAGTAGGTGGATTTAATACACAATAACGTTGGATGTCAGCCACCGATAAACAACACAGAAGAAGGGGCGGGGGCGACAACGGTAGCTAGCTAGCCATACACTGGTAGACCGTGTCCTTCGTCCCCGCCTGTTGGCACTGTTTTCCCGCAGTTCTGTTAACGATGACAAGGGCAGATGTCTGGGAGGTGGGAGCGAAGGACACTGTCTACCAGTGTCGACCCCACTAGCTAACAGGGAGGACTCTGGCAGGCAGGAGCGAAGGACACTGTCTACCAGTGTCGACCCCACTAGCTAACAAGGAGGATTGGTTCCTGGGATGCTCTAGGTGCTTTAGTTGCGGGCTGCAGTTGCACACTACTGCATGAAGGAGCTTTCACCGCAATTGTTGCATAATACATTTTACTGACACAAAAAGATCCCACAATGTCGAACGAACAAATTGTCAGTCGAAATTTTACCGACACTTCCTGTTTCCGTCACACCTGTCGTGTTTTTTTTTTATACGGCATGACTTTACTGGCATAAAAACTGGGTGGAAACATGGCTGGTGTCATGGAAATGTAAATAAAGCTTAAAAGCACCTCTGTGAATAGCTTATTGACTAACATCATGCTATGGTCATGTTATTACCATTCTTTCCCCTTATTTACCAGGGTAACCATTTTCCAATGAATTAGTTGTGCATTTGGATGATATTTAAAGCATAGTTGCAATGCTCA